>NC_138731.1:42746260-42953760 GCF_965113295.1 Leuciscus leuciscus | reverse complement strand
CCCTATTTTAAACGCAAGTATCAAACGCGAAACGCAAGTAACTTTGTGGGCGGATCTCAGGGGCTGTTGCTATTATACCGGCGGGATAAATGACTCTTGCGCCCGACGCAAATCTAAAATGGTCCGAAGTAGCTACATTACTCATAGGTGTGGTTTGGGCGTAACGTGAAATAAACCAATCAGAGCGTCATCTCACATTCCCTTTAAAAGCAGGCGCGCTTGTTCCATGGCGGATTGCTATTATAACGGCGGATTTGCCAGGAGCGGTTCACAGCCGAGGAGACCGACGTTCTCGTCAGGGCCGTAAAACACAGAGAAGTGACATTGTATGGGGACGGAGAAACCCACCCAAATTAGCTTCGGTTAAACAGGCGTATAATAATTTGGGTAAATGTGTAAGCTAGATTTATGCCTATTTTTTCATATCTTCATGGACACCACAATGATTTCCCTCGTGTGGTAATATTTTTCCTTGTAATTATGTATGGTTTGCAAAAATGTGAACAGCTGCGTCTGTGTAGATGAGAGAAGCAAAGTGTATGCCGTTGTGCACACGCTACATTGATTATGGCCAAGCATGCGCCCTTAAAATAGCATATGAATAACGCGCCACTGACTTTAGACTAGGTTTTTCCTGGTCTGTGGCAGAATTGTTTTCTGAAACTGCAAAATAGCACCGGGGAACGTTTGCGCCGGAACACGCCTCCTCTTTTCGCTGAGCCGTCCCCGGGAGCGCAAGTTCATTCCCTAATTTACCGACGTGCGTCTGTGGAGGGAAAAGTCCGCTGTGCGTCGGGTGCAAAATAGGAATGATACATGCGTCGGTGTATAAAGTCAATTGCGCTGGGTGCAAGATAGGGCCAAAAGTGTGTACCCATATTGTTAACAAAACAATGGCTAAACTGCATACAGATTATTATTTTTGCCACTAAGGAGGACATTTTGAGTTTGAACAGTTTGAACAGAAATGTCATAGTACAATTAACTTTTATCTCAAAAGATGATAATACTTTACAGATAGATCCTATTGGTTAATGCATTAACTAACATACCAATGAGCAATACTGTATATTATTTGTAATATGAATATTTGTTAACATTAGTTAATAAAAATACAACTGTTCATGTTAGCTCAGGTCCATTAAGAAAGGGATAATTCATTAAAAAGATACACAAAAATTCATGACACGACCTCAGATCTGAATGATTAATAATCACGCTGACCTGAGAGACTGTCGTTTGAAATGTCATTTTCATCCTCATCCTCCATTAATGAGTCATCTGAGTCTTTACTGTCGGGGAGGTTAGACTCCGCCCCCCTGAAGTTCTCCACCAATGACGGTCTCTCTCTCTTCGCCGTTTTACAGCCCTTCCCTCGGCCTGCTCTCAGAGAGAGACCGGGTGAGGTCTCTCTGGTGGTGAGGTTGATGGGGGTGTTGTATGTGGGGCTGGTGGCACCCAGCAGTGGTTTATCAGGAACACGTGCGCTCTGGCAGCGAGGTTTGGTAATCAGGGCCAGAGGAGCGTCCTGCTCCGCGCCGGGATGATGGTTCTCTTTAGGAAGAGATGGGAGGAACGGACTGTATGGTGATTCCTGTGCATCTCTCAACGGTGGAGGAAAGGCTTGATTGATCGACTTCTGAGGTAGTGATGGCTGATGGGAAAGAGAGCGGAAGTGAGATGCAATTACTTCATCTGTCATTCATTGAGACTTATTCACTCGCTGCCTTGATTTGCACAAGTATAGGAACATATATGCAAGTAATATATTCAAAACAATATTTAGAATATATTGTTTTTATTATATTATAGAAGATTGTTTCCGTAATAAACAGTCAAGCTGAGAATTGAATTATGCATATGATATACACTACAGATAAAGAATGGTTGGTAAGAATGTTTTTGAAAGAAGTCTCTTATTCTCACCAAAGCTGCATTTATTTGATCACAATACTGTAACGGCAATATAAAAAAATGCTGTAACAGAAAAAGCAACACCATCTGACTAAAAAGTATACAAGAGTTAGAACATTCAATAAATCAGAATCAGTTCTGGGATATGTGGAATAATCTGAGCACAACAAAACCACAAGACCTACTGTACCAATACAAGATGGAGAAATTTGACAACTTACATAAAGAAATCCCATCAGAACAACTCAATGACGACTATAATCTGATCAAACAAAATCTACAAACTTATGAAGAGACAGTTAAAAATAATCAAAATCCACTTGACTTCCCAATTACACATGAAGAATTGACAAACAAACTCAAAAGCCAAAAAGGTAAGTTAAATTTAAGTCAAATTACTCAAAATTACACTTAGTTCAGGCTGTTTTCCTGACATCTGGAGCCAAGGACTTATTACACCAATTCATAAGAGTGGAAATAAATTGGACCCTAATCATTTCAGAGGCATTTGTGTGAGTAGTAATCTGGGGGAGTTATTTAGCAGTATTTTAAACAATAGAATTGTAAGCTTGCTTAACGAACACAATGTCCTGAGTTCGAGTCAGATTGGCTTCGTTCCAAATCACAGAACTACAGACCACACCCTACACACCCTAATCAATAAACACGGAAAACTGACCAAAAAACGGAAAAATATTTGCATACTTTGTTGATTTCAAAAAAGCATTTGATTCTATTTGGCATAACAGATTATATTAAACTTTTACAAAGTGGTGTAAGGGAGTAAAGTTTATGACGTTATAAAAATCAATGTATTCGAACAACAAATGTGCAATATGAATTGGCAACAAACATACAGAATTCTTCACCCAGAAAAGAGTTATTGCTAATTATTTCGTCCGTTGAATGATTACAGTATTGGTTAAAAATGTTTGTTATACTTACTGAACTCAAAATGTTTATTTTGCATTACTGGAGATTAGCTCAAGTATTCAGTTCTTATGAATGGTACATTGTGTAATAACACATTCTCATGTGGTTTATAAAAATAAATAAAAACAGTGTGCTACTGTAATGTTAGTTTATGGGGTATAAGTTTAAAATATAACCCATTCATATACATTAAGGATGTATAAAGAATTGAAAGCATAAAAGGAAGAGCCAAAACAATTGTTTGGTTATGCAAAATATATGGTTTATTGATATAGTTGGAACAGTCTACAGGCCCTGGTCCAAAAACATCAAGCTCTTGCTGTATGCAGACAACCTGTGTGTGTGTGTGTGTGTGTGTGTGTGTGTGTGTGTGTGTGTGTGTGTGTGTGTGTGTGTGTGTGTGTGTGTGTGTGTGTGTGTGTGTGTGTGTGTGTGTCTTTCTTTCCTTCTTACTAATCTTTGATAGTGTAATTCAGCCCATTGCGCTGTATGGAAGTGAGTGTAGATCAGAGCTACACTAGATGGGACAGACATCCAACAGAAGCCTTACACACAGAATTCTGCAAAATTATTCTAAAACTACAAAGGAAAACACCCAATAATGCATATAGGGCAGAACTGGGCCGATTCCCATTGATTGTTAATATGCAAAAAAGATCCTTCAAATTCTGGATGCATCTAAAAATCAAGTCCCACAGAATCGCTACATTTTAAATCACTACAAACCCATGAACTGAACCCTGAAAAGAGTCTCCTCAGTCAGCTGGGTCTGAGACTCACTAACCGGACTAATTCTACTTACACTAACCAGTCTCAGACCAGCACTGTTCCTCACACAAACTATCAAACAGTCTAAAAATACATATCTGGATCAGGAAACTAAAACACAGAGTAAATTCAAATTCTATCGAACTCGGAAATTAAATTATGAATTGGAAGAATATCTCCAGAGTGTGAGAGACACAAAGCAGAGACGGATCCTAAGCAAGTACAGGCTGAGTGTGTGTGTGTGTGTGTGTGTGTGTGTGTGTGTGTGTGTGTGTGTGTGTGTGTGTGTGTGTGTGTGTGTGTGTGTGTGTGTGTGTGTGTGTGTGTGTGTGTGTGTGATCCTGAGCAAGTACAGGCTGAGTGAACACAGCCTAGCCATCGAGACCGACAGACACAGAAAGAGTTGGTTACCCCGAGAGCAAAGTGTGTGTGTGTGTGTGTGTGTGTGTGAGAGAGAGAGACTGGCAAACACAGAAAGAGTTGGTTACCCCGAGAGCAAAGGGTGTGTGTGTGTGTGTGTGTGTGTGTGTGTGTGTGTGTGTGTGTGTGTGTGTGTGTGTGTGTGTGTGTGTGTGTGTGTGTGTGTGTGTGTGTGTGTGTGTGTGAGAGTGTGAGAGACCGGCAGACACAGAAAGAGCTGGTTACCCCAAGAGCAAAGGGTGTGGTGTGTGTGTGTGTGTGTGTGTGTGTGTGTGTGTGTGTGTGTGTGTGTGTGTGTGTGTGTGTGTGAGTGTGAGAGACCGGCAGACACAGAAAGAGCTGGTTACCCCAAGAGCAAAGGGGGTGTGTGTGTGTGTGTGTGTGTGTGTGAGAGAGAGTGTGAGAGACCGGCAGACACAGAAAGAGCTGGTTACCCCAAGAGCAAAGGGTGTGGGGGTGTGTGTGTGTGTGTGTGTGTGTGTGTGTGTGTGTGTGTGTGTATGTGTGTGAGACCGGCAGACACAGAAAGAGCTGGTTACCCCAAGAGCAAAGGGGGTGTGTGTGTGTGTGTGTGTGTGTGTGTGTGTGTGTGTGTGTGTGTGTGTGTGTGTGTGTGTGTGTGTGTGTGTGTGTGTGTGTGTGTGTGTGTGTGTGTGTGTGTGTGTGTGTGTGTGTGTGTGTGTGTGTGTGTGTGTGTGTGTGTGTGTGTGTGTGTGTGTGAGAGAGAGACGCACTTCCTCCTTCACTGTCACAAATACAGTTCAATCAGAGACCTCTACTTAAACAAATTCACTAACTTAATACAGAACTTTACGGCCATGACTGAAATAGATCAGATAAAGATCATACTAGGAGAGGGACAGACAGCAGCACTGGCTGTGTGTGTGTGTCTGTGTCTGTGTGTCTGTGTGTGCCACAGCCTGAGAGACAGCAGGTCAATGTGTGTGTAATGTGTGTGTCTGACTTCAGTGTGTGGGTTCCCTACTGTCCACCACAGTGACCCTCAGTAATGTGTGTGTGTGTATATATGTTAAAACACTGTGGTATCAAATGTTCACACATATTTTAATTTGTGACACTGTTAATTTGTACATTTAAATTTAAGTTATGTTATAATATTTAATTATTTTGATGTCTTTATAATTATTCTATGTATTCCAAGCTTTGGCAATATTGTATTATGTACAGTCATGCCAATAAAACAATTTTTGAATTGAACTGAATTGAATATTGTGAAATATTTTTATGAGATTGTTTTCTATATTAATGTATGTTACAGTGTAATTTATTCCTGTGATTTAAAGCTGAATTTTCAGCATCATTACTCCAATCTTCAGTCACATGATCCTTCAGAAATCATCTATTATGCCGATTTACTGCTCAAATAACATTTCTGATTACTATCAATGTTGAATAGTTGTGCTGCTTAATGATTTTTTTTTTTTTGATGAATAGAAATGTCAAAATAACAGCATTTATTTGAAATATATATATATATATATTTTTATAAATGCCTTTATTGTCCCTTCTGATCAATTTAATGCATCTTTGCTGAAAAAAAAAGTTCAAAATCTTTCAATAATAAAAGAAAAAGAATCTTGTGTTTTGATAAAGTGAGCGTTACCTGTTTGAGTTTGCTGCTGTTGTTGATGGTCAGCAGGGTCTGGTCGAGGTAATTCCTGCACGTCTTCAGACTGGATTTCGAGGAGATTGGTGTGGGAGAAAAAGCCTGAGACCGAGGCTTCGGCGATGGGGTGTGGGAAGGAGGTTTTGGAGAGGATGAGTGCGAGACGGTTTTCGGGAAGGACAGAGGCAGGTCTTTATGGGACGGTGCGTCCCGGTCTCTGCGCCGCTGTGTGACTAACGCAAGAGGTTTTGCGTTCTCTGCTAGACCTCCAGTCTGGATGACACTGGTTTGTTTGCTGGGCTCCTCGGCGGGCCTGGAGGCCTGGATGTGTGATGGCGGCTGGAACGAGAGTGAAATAACTTATAAATAAGTTATTAACTTCATATTTTGCAAATTTAAAAAAATAATAATATTTCTTATTAAAGGTGCTCTAAGCGATGTCACGCGTTTTTTAGGCCGAAATTTTTTTTGTCACATACAGCAAACATCACCACACTATCCGCTAGCTGCTAGTCCCCTGAACACACTGTAAAAAAACGCGGTCTCTGGAGACGGCCCAGGCTCCACAAACGACAACAAAAACAAACTGGCCCAGTCTGGACCACGAAACATAACAAACAGTGTTCCAGCCAATCACCGACAAGAATGATTTGGGGTTGGGGGGGGGGGGGGGGGGGGGGGGGGGGCTGTTTTACTGGACAGGTGCGTAAATCCAGTTTGTTTTTTCTAAATGGTTCATGACTGTTTCAGGAAGCACGGAAGGGAGGGGGAGGGGACAGGAGGAGGAGGAGGGAGGGTCGAGCTACCCTCCATTTTGTTTGACAATATTTCGAACGTCAATAAGTAGTGACGTCACCCAACATCGCTTAGAGCACCTTTAATGTCAACTAAATCAAAGGCTATCTTCAGAATAGCATACTACCAGTTTTGTATGATATAAAAGGCTTAAATTGTATAAATGGTTTAAAACATGTGAACCTAAATACAAAGATGCCTTTTTTTTTTATTGATGAAAATGATGAATAAATAGATGAAATTTCTATGTATCTGTAATTTATTGGTAACACTTTACAATAAGCTCCCATTAGTTAACATTAACGAACAATGAGCAAAACAGTATGCAGTTAAAGTATTTATCTTAGTTCATGTTAGTTAATAAAAATACTGCTGTTCATTGTTAGTTCATGTTTTCTCAGATGCATTAAATATTATGAGCAACTTTTCATTTGAATAATGTATTAGTAAATGTTGAAATTAACAACTAAGATGAATACATGTTTTAGAAGTATTTTAGTTGTTAACTAATGTTAACAAATAGAACTTTATTGTAAAGTGTTACACATTATTTCAGTTTTAGTTTAATTAATTTCAACTTAACGTATTTTATTTCACTTATATCTACTTCAATTAATGATTTTTAATTTTTAACAGTTTAAGCTTTAGATAAAATTAACAACACAGTTTTTCACTGACACACATACCTTTCGGATACCTTTCGGATCTTTTCCGCACTTTTCCGAGTCCACACTATCATCACTCTGATCATCATCATCATCATCATCATCATCATCATCGTCGTCGTCGTCATCGTCATCCTCCAAGTCGTCTGAGTCAGAGCTGCTAAGAGCATCGCTTGAGCTGTCAGAGCTGGATGCTGATTGGCTGTCGCTGTTGATGGAGTCATCTGGCACTTTGCTATGAACCTTCTGTCAGGAAGAGCAATGTCAGTCGACAGCACCAGCCAAACACAAACAAGTCCTTTCTGTCACCCTTCCAGTTGACATGACAAACTAAAAATAGTCCCAAAAAAGGTGGATGATATCTTTTTGACAGAGAGTATCAACGGCAGTGAGTGGTTTCACAGCATAATGACACGATATGCTGCATATATCAGGACAATATTAACAGTTTATCTACTAACACAAGTCAACTTATGTACTGAATGAAACATTTGAGTTCCACTAGAAAATACAACATGACATGATGGTGTAAATGATGTAAATGATGATCAGATGTCATGTAATCATTACCTGGTCCTTTGTTTTGAGTCTAGTTTTCTCTTCTAGCTGGTTCAGTGCTGGTTTTGGGCTGGTTTTCAGGCTTTTGGGCTGAACTGGAGGTTTGAGGGCTGGAGAGGGTGTGGAGGCAAGGCTTGAGTTTGTTCTTCCATTGACGGAGCCATTCAGCCCTGATATCATGTATGAAACAAACAAATCTTCAGTTACAGTGCGACTGTACAGTTAACTAGATTAAGCTGAAAATGAATGGAAAAATATTTTTTTGGTTATATATACCAAATACCAAAGCTCATGTCATCTAACAACAGTGAATGAGAGATGCCTGTGAAATCAGTGAGGATTATTTTCATCACAAGGACAGTAGTATGGAAGCTTGTTTCCGCCACAGAGTGAAAAATAAAAAAGCTAATTGAGACTTTTTAATCTCACAATTCTGACTTTTTTTCTCACAATTGCGAGTTTACATCTAACAATTCTGACTTTTTATCTCAGAATTACATGATATAAAGTCGCAATTGCAGGTTATAAAGTCAGAATTGCGTGATATAAAGTCACAATTGTGTTATAAAGTCAGAATTATGAGATATAAACTCGCAATTGTGAGAAATATACTTGAAATTCTGACTTTTTTTCTCAGAATTGCATGTTTATATCTCGCAATTCTGACTTTATAATACACAATTGTGAGATATAAAGTCAGAATTGCATGATATAAAGTCGCAATTGTGTGTTATAAAGTCAGAATTGTGAGATATAAACTATTCTGAGGTAAAAAAATAAAAATAAAATAAAAGTCCGTCTTTTTTTTTCCTTAGAATTGGACTTTATATCTCACAATTCTGAGAAAAGATGTCAGAATTGCGAGATATAAAGTCGCAATTTTGCTAGGAAAAAAAAGTCAGAATTCTGACTTTATAAGACGCAATTGCGACTTTATTTCACGCAATTCTGATTTTATATATCTCGCAATTCTGACTTTATTTCCTCAGAATTGCGAGATATAAAATCAGAATTGCGTGAAATAAAGTCGCAATTGCGTCTTATAAAGTCAGAATTCTGACTTTTTTTTCCTAGCAAAATTGCGACTTTATATCTCGCAATATGACTTTAGATGTAAACTCGCAATTGTGAGATAAAAGGTTGCAATTATCTTTTAAAATGTTTTATTCTGTGGCGGAAACAAGCTTCCATACAGTAGGGGTGTAAAATAGATAGATATGATAGATAAATGTGTTTATTAACATGTCACAGTCACAGGGTATATGTTAAATACTGTAAAGCATCAGCAGACAGTTTCAGTCCTGAGGCTAGACAGAGATTCACAGTGAATACTTGAACGTAGACGCATGTCATATACTGCAGATGAGGATTAGTGTGGAGGAAAACAAATCTTGTTTACCACAGTTACACACTTATTAAAAAGGAAAAACATGCTTAAAAGGTGCTGTAAAAGTTGTATGCTTTTTGCACATCAAATAAAGCAAACAATCCAGAAATGAATTTATGTCCAGGAGACAATTAAATAGAAAGCAAAAAAACAAACAATTCAGCAACATGACAACAAGACACCTCAGAACATGTGCATGCCAGCAGACTTGACTTCATATATTTTATTATAAGTCAAATAAACAGTAAATTCATGTAAATATATAAGGGTTAATTCCTACGGATATTTAGAATTTCTGCTACTGTGAATTTTAGAAGAATAAAAGCAATTCTTCCTTCGTATTTGGAGAGAATTATCATTCATAAAGGGCAGGATATTTATATTAGGGGTGCACATAACTGCTAAAAAATAAACGATTATGCAGCAGAAAACGTGGAGGGAAGCGCTTGTGGAGTACCAACATTTTCGGGGACAGGGACACGTTTACTTACTGGAGTCGGATTATTCTCCATCTCTGGTTAGATAGCAATCATGATGATATGTGTGTTCATTAATTATTAGGGGTGTGACGGATCCGTGATCCGTATGGACCAGGCCCCACGGTTCGGCACGCATGTGATTCGAGGATTAACTACTAAGTTTAATCATCATAGAGGGAAAGTTGATCATTTGGACGTGTTTTGTCTTGCCAATTTAAACATTCAAACGATTTTAAACCACAACTTGCACGCTGTTATCTGTGCGCACAGCCTCAGACACACACACACACACACAGAGAGAGAGAGAGAGAGAGAGAGAGAGAGAGAGAGAGAGAGAGAGAGAGAGAGAGAGAGAGAGAGAGAGAGAGAGAGAGAGGCGCATTTCAGAAGCCCTTGAACACCGAATTGATTCCTCTTTCGCATTTACTTGCGCTTGAACGGACACACACACACACACACACACACACACACACACAAACACACACTCACAATTATGTCAAAATATCCGTCTCGGCAAGTATTATCTCAGTTATGTCACGAGTAGGGATGCACCGAAATTTCGGCTGCCGAAAATTATAGGCCGAAAATGCCATTTTCGTTTTTTGTCCGAAAGAGAAAAAAGGCAGAAAATATAAGCCGAAAATATGCCGTTGTTTTCTGTTTGCAACAGCCCTACTGTGCTGTAATGTGGTGTGTATAGCCGTGCTGGCCAACGCTGGTAAAACGACGATACTCTTGTTAACTGATCCTCTCTATCCTGCTATCTGCTCACATGCTCTGATAATAATAGCTTCGCAGGAATACTTTATTTTGATAATAGTTCAAAAAATAAATCTGTTAAATCTGATTCTGCTGCATAGAACTGAATGAAGAATAATATATTGATAATAATATATTTATATTTAATATGATTTTAATATAGGTCTATTTTCTGTCAAATTTTTGTGTTACTTTAGGGTGACCATATGTCCTGTTTAACCAGGACATATCTGGCCAGGATTTCGAGATCGCCCAAAATGCCCGGGATTCGGCTTTTGCTTTCTACAGTCACCATTCATTATGTTTACATTATTACGTTATTTGACACTGACACGTACGTGCCAGCTTTGCAGGTCATGCATTCTGATTCACACGGATCCCGATCGAGACGAAAACACAGGAATTTTCTTAGCAATGCTAGAACGCACATCAACCGATCACTTGTTTAGTGTTCATGTAAACACTACATTCAGATTAACCAATCGGAAGTAATTCAGTACTACTGAATCAAAAGGTGTACATGTAAACAAAATGAATGGCGACGAGAAAGCAAAAGCCGAATCGCGGATATTTTGGGCGATCTCGAAATCCCGGCCGGACATGACCTGGAATATGGTCACCCTAGTTACTTAAAATAAAAAAAGTGTAGTTATTTTATTTTATTACCTACATTTATTATATACATACTTGTCTTACATTCATTAAATTATTGAATTTAATTAAAGAGTTTAATATTAATACAATTATATAAAAAAACTAATTTAAAATAAGAAATGTATAATTATTTAGTCATTTTTCGGTTTTAGTTTTCGGCCAAGTATATCCAGAATTTGTGGTTTCGGCCCAGAATTTTCATTTGCATGGTGCATCCCTAGTCAAAAGTGAACAGTTGAAAAGAAACCGGATGTCTGTCAGTATATTTCGGTCCATGCATTCGGTCTTAAAGTGACAGCAGCCTAATATTCCTGTTGTTGTCTATGTCATTAATGTTAATAAAAATTTTAAATAAAATAAAATAAATCGGCACTGCTGCATCCCTATACACGGAGTACAAGGGATCGCGAATCCCAAAGTGAAAATAAAACACGAGCTCCCTGATGCGCGCAAAATAGGCTCCATACAATCGCCTGTCTTGCAATATTAAACCTATCTCTGGACTGTGTAGTTGTGGTCTCTGTTTGCACTTTGAATATTGAGAGAGTACTGTAACGTCTGAAGAACGACAGACAAGGGAGGGTCCGTTTGGCTCTGACAACTGTAGGCCCTACACAATCACACCAGCCTAAAATCACTCGCTCGCTCGTTTCTCTACACAACCTTTTTCCGAACTCACCGCCTTAACCCTATAACTGCCAGCGCAAAACAAAAAATAAATAACAACAATTATAAAGAGTCTGTGTGCTATAGTACTGTGATTATGGTTGCACTTGCACTTATTGTTTGCACTTAAGAAGACTAAGAGTAAACTGTTATTTATACTGTTCAATTTGTGGAAAGGAGTTAAATTATGAGGTCACACACAGCCTCGATCAGAAGTTCTGGAAGCCCATAATTCATATACAGTAGTAAGGTCTGAAGAGACTCATGGGAAATCATACAGGAGAAAAGCTAGTCGGTTGAGTTGTTCGCAAAACCTTCTACAGTGCTTGCATATTGTTGTCTTTCAATGCATTTGATAATTCATACTAAACAAAGCAGAAATGAAATGACATTCATTAGAAGATTATTAGTTAAAACGTTTCAAAATGGACCAGCAGACTATTTTCCAGTCATGAATTTTGTCATTGAGGATTGCTATAAAATATTGTGCAAAAATCTCGTTCTCGTGAACCCAGTCTCATGTCTCGTCTTGTGAGATAAGTGTCTCGTCACAGCCCTATCATCTACCATATTCGAGAGAAGGAAGATAGTGAGAAGAGCAGTCACGAGGAAAGTGATTACGACAGCTTGTAGGATAAGTGTGCATTTACTTGCGCTTGAACGGACACACACACACACACACACACACACACAATTATAGGATTGTAGGATAAGTGTTAGTACCAGCAGCATCTCCAGGTGCTCCCTTGAGAACCAGACCAAAAAAGTTATGTGCACTCCTGTTTATATTGCCTATATTATGGATCAGTCACCGTGATTTTGCCAAGCAAGACATGTTCCTGGATCAACATATTTTGTTGATCCTGGAATAACATTCCTGTCCCATTTAGTCCATACCCTATCCCTACCCCTAGACCTAACCCTACCCATAACTTTTCCCTAAAATCAGAGGGAAATGATAGGTGAATAACACTGACGTTGAAGCACCTCACCCTGGGTCTAAGCCTAAACTTGACAAAAACTGTAAACTTGTCCCTCAAATCTGATTGGTTGATTGGAAAGTCGTTCCCGGATCAACAAAGATGTTGATCCAGGAACATGTGGTACTTGGTGAAATCACGTTCACCATTATGGATCAGCCTTCATGATTGGAGCACAATGATGCCATCAAGGTATATATGATGGCAATTAATACAATTAATGAGGGGTAGTTAATACACCTTTGGCAGGAGTGCGTCGGGGAGCGTGAGACTGGAGGAGGGTTTGCTCATGGTTCAGCGACGATGTGCTGAATAATGCCGGCAGACCCAGAAGATGAGGAAAAAAGGCCGCTGCCCCTTGACCCTGAGCGTCTACAGAACGCCACCAATCTGAGGAGACACAGAGGAGCACATACAATTTAACATTTCATAGGATGTGTGTGAGACTCTCTCTCCTTAAACTGCATAAAGGCCTAAATAACCTTCAGATTTCTGTCGCCAGCATTCAAAGTTTCTCATTTTATTTGCATCGTGTTAAAGCCAAAAAGTGCTGTTTCTGTATATTGTTCTCATTCTCAATATCAATAACACGGCACATAAGCGCCTCACCTTTGCTTGAAGTGTCCATAAAACAGCTTTAATTTATCCTCACGTGTGCCATAACCAAAAACAAACTAGCTCATAAATCCTCAGTGAGCAAACAAATCTATACAAACAGCCGCTGACTTCATTCAGGAGTGATGCTAAATGATTTCAGAGATACAGAAAATCCATCTTGTGATTACAGGCCTCTGTTGTGTGTTTTAATTCAGTCTAAACATACTGAAGATGGTGAATCTAGAGCAGACATCACATGATATTTTCTCCAAAAGTGGTTACACGGTTCTTGTAAACATGCACTTTATTAAGACCAATAGTACAGCATGTCCAACACAACAATTAGCATCATATTAAATATAAGTAACAGCCTTAAAAGCATCACTTTAGATCTATTTTAAAGTTTCAGTGTTTAATAAAGAGATCGGTTTAATCCCCATCTCTTTTACAGCAACAATCCTGCTCATCTGCTCCTGCTAAGAAAGAAATATTGCGTGTCGTGAAGCGTTTAAAGTCTGTGAGGGGCTGAAAGCGCTTCAGGAGGTTAAAGCAAAGCTCTGACCCGAAGCATTCAGGCCTTCGTAAATGTCATGGCCTCAGTGTGGACCGGCTGGACTGATGGAAAGCACTATAAAGGTGATGTATGTTGCCCATGTGCTCACAAAAACATGCGAAGTTCACATATAACATTTGTAAAAAATTACAATGTGACATTATTTTTAAGCATTTTCCCCATTTTTTAAAGCAACATATTTACATATTAACATTTAAACGTAGAAATATTTATACTTCACGGTAGTATTTGTTGTGTCGCTCGTGACCACTTTATTAGGTAGACTTTGCTAGTTCCAGGTTGGACCCCCTTTTGCCTTCAGAACTGCATTAATTCTTTGGCATAGATTCAACAAGGCACTGGAAACATTCCTCAGAGATTTTGGTCCATATTGACATGATCGCATCACACAGTTGCTGCAGATTTGTCAGCTGAACATCCATGATGTGAATCTCCTGTTCCTCCACATCCCAGAGCTGCTCTACTGGACTGAGATCTGGTGACTGTGGAGGCCGTCTGAGTTTAGTGAACTCACTGTCATGTTCAAGGAACCAGTTTGAGATGATTTGCCCAAAACAAATTTCCCTTAAAGGGACACATAAAGTATTATGTTATGTTATTATGTTATGATTTGAGCTTTGTGACATGGTGTTATCCTACTGGAAGAAGCCATCAGAAGAACACTGTGATCATAAAGGGATGGACACGGTCAGCAACAATACTCGGATAGGCTGTGGTGTTTAAACGATGCTCAATTGGTACTAAGAGGCCCAAAGTGTGCCAAGAAAATACATAACACACCCCTAAACCAGCAGCAGCCGGAACCGCTGATACAAGGCAGGATGGATCCATGCTTTCATGTTGTTTACGCCAAATTCTGACCCGACCATCTGAATGTCGCAGCAGAAATCGACACTCGTCAGACCAGGAAACGTTTTTCCAGTCTTCTACTGTCCAGGTTTGGTGAGCCTGTGTGAATTGAAGCCTCAGTTTCCAGTTCTTCTGCTGCTGTAGTCGCTCTGCTTCAAGGTTTGATGTGTTGTTCGTTTAGAGATGCTCTTTTCTTGTTCTAACAAGTGCTTATTTGAGTTACTGTTGCCTTTGTCAGCTTTACCCAGTCTGCTCATTCTCCTCTGACCTCCGGCATCAACAAGGCATTTTGACCCACATATTTTCTCTTTTTCTGACCATTCTCTGTAAACCCTAGAGATGGTTATGAGTGAAAATCCCAGTAGATCAGCAGGTGAATCATTGTCTTTAAGGAAGAAGATCCCATTGGTGTTTGAATTGAGATCGTTATCGTGAACGATTAATCGTGAAGCTCTAACAGACACATACTAGCATCATTTCACCTGAAGCTAATGACATCTTTTGGCCAACATACCTGGCAAAGCGCCGAGCTGAGAGTGGGCAGCCAGAGCGGCCGACATTCCCAGAGTTCCCAGACCTCCGAATTCAGATCGGACAGGAGAAGAGGAGTGCAGACTGAAGGCTGGGTGATTGATCATGGGAAAGGCACCGGAAACTGAAGAAATTCCCAAGCCCTGATTGCCAACCATTCGGAACAAATGACCTGAAGAGAGAAATCATAAAATATCTCATGCATGTGTAACTGTCGGATACATAAAGCCTGTCAGAGAAAGACTATTCACAGATTTAAAAGAACATGATGTTATTTCAAAAAATATAACAGATAAAAAAAAAAAAGTTTATTGTTTTCTTCTAAAAAATAATAATAATAATAAGTACTAAAAACCTGTCAGATATATCATGTCACTGTTTCTCTGTAATGCACATTACATAAATTAAAAGCCCTTCATACATTTACTAAACCAATGAATTCCCTTTTTCTTCGTTGCTTTAGGTGGGCAGAAGGCTTTCATTTTTCCTGAAGTCATTTACGGCTAAACTCCTGAGGGATTCGCAGAGAATAGAGAGCGACCACAAAAGCTGGACACAGGAAAAATTCCCTTCAAGAGACACAGAAAAGGGCCTCGTCCCCCGAGCTGCTGTGATGGCCGCTTACATGCAAAAAAAAAAAGCACATCTTTGCTTTGAATCTCATTCTAATGAGCTGCATATTTAACGTCAGCTCCTTTGAGGCCCGGCCTGTCGATACAGGAAGAGGCGGTGAAAATAAATGGCTGGAAAAAAAACGTCTGAAAGGCTGATTCCCTCCCCACTGCCCCCCCTCATCTCCACTGCGAAAGGCAAAGACATCTGCAAACAGCCTTTAAATATTAATGCACTCCAAGCGGTGGAATAATCACAACTGACCCGCAAAGAGGCAAGTAAAAAAAAAAAAATTGGTAACACTTTATTTTACAGTGTCCTTGTTACGTTACATGTACTTACCATAGTTATAACAGTAAATTATGCATAATTACATGCACTAACCCTCAACCAAATCCTATTCCTACCCTAACCCTATAGTAAGTACATGTAGTTGCTTAATATTACTCAGTACTTAAATATATAATTACACTGAAACAATTACACCTTCAAATAAAGTGTAACCACAATTTTTTTTTCTTTCTTTTTTTTAAGTGTAGGGTTAACCCCAAGTATGTGTAATGTATTTGCTTTACCACTATCATCTTTCACAAAATTCACAGGAATAATTAAGCCAAAATTAAAAATGTTGTCATAATTGACTCACCGGGTCACATGTTGTTCAAGTCCTGTATTTTTTTTTTCATATCCTCAGATTCAATATAGTACACAATTTTAAAGGTTATAAATATGATCAGCTCAAGTGTAGCATTTGTTGTTTTATTGGGCTCATGAGATTTTTCTGTCAATTTATATAACCTTATATATATCATCAATTATGCCAGGAAGACTCAATTATTCAATATGCAAATGTGGTTGGCAACTTTTGTCAATGGAGATTTTTACATTTTTCTCATAATTTTTTTTCCAGTACTGGCAAAATCTGAACAGAGTGATTTTGTCAAGCAGTTCAGGATGAATTTTTCTTTGTGATTGAGTGAAATTGATCATTATCAATATATCAGCTCTAATACACACACACAGAACTCATTACTTTGGTCAAAACAGGTTATCCTTTGAGTATGATTGTTTTTGTGTGTAAAAAAAAATAAAAATACATAATTCATTAGTGAGGAAGAAACCTCTAGTAATTACATGGTGGAAAAATGCAAGATTCTCTCTTGGCATTTCTTATGAGAGAGAACAAAGAGTAGACGTAAAAAAGAAAAGAAAAAGAAGCACAAATCGCGCTTTATAAATTTGCATATTATTCTTGTGGTCAGGGTAATCTGACAGCCGCCCCGCATATAATGTGTTTAGGAAAAGGACACAATCTCTCTGATGAATCTCTCAGATGGCACAGGCTAAACGAGAGCAAGAGGTCATCAGTCCGTTGAGTTGTTCGTGTTCGTTTATAAAGCAGATCTTTATGTTTGTCAGTGTGTGAGACGGCTGAACTCAACATTTACAAAGCGTCATACTGATGCTCTGTTAATAAGCTGTGTGTGTGTGTGTGTGTGTGTGTGTGTGTGTGTGTGTGTGTGTGTGTGTGTGTGTGTGTGTGTGTGTGTGTGTGTGTGTGTGTGTGTGTGTGTCCACTGAGCGCACTGATAAAAGTGAGCTTGTCATCTTAATCATACCGGAATACTGTTTTGCTAGATCTCAGAGTCTTGTTTTCATTTTTTACTTTGTTTAATTTTTTTCACGAATTCAATAAAAATTTGGTTAAATAACATTTTGATAATCAAAAATCATGTATAATTAATTTATTAAAAGTTTAGCAAAAATTTAATTTTTATGGTCTTATGATATCGGTTTTATTTTTTTCCCATATTTCATTTCCCCAGGTTCCATGTTTTCTGTTTTAATTTTCTACTTAAATTGTACAAATCAAAAAGCATGTCTAATAAACAGATTTTTTTTGTACTTTTTTTTTTAACAATAATAGGAAGCCACGATATTTGTATCTATTTATTGTTATTATTATTATTATTTTTTATTCTATGTTGTCTGTATTCATTTTTCTGGATTTATATTCAGTACAAATGTATTATCGGTGGTAAAACATGGAAGAAAAATTGTGTGATATTCCTTAAAAAAATGACATTTTAATAATTGTATTATTATTATGTTGAGAAGTACATTCTAATGTCCAATAGTAAAGTATTTTTGTCGCAATTTCGAGTTAAACCAATCTTTTATTTTGACGGCCAAATTCCGTTGCTTTCTACTCTATACTCTATACTGTAAAATCCATTTTAATGACTGGATTCTGGGAGTTATTTAATAAAAATGGCAGATGTTTTGCAATGTCATTCTTCATTTGAGCCAATGCTAACGTAATATCCAATCCAATTGTTACCATATTTGACTGAAAATATGAGCTTGTTGATCAGCTTGTGGCTTTCTGTGTGTGATAAACCTGTGTGTTTTCTTACCGCTCTTGCTGTGTGTTGTTGCCGGCGAGTCTTCTGGGTTTGCCGCAGCTCTTATAGAGGTCTGACTGGAGGTCTCCATATCCATATCTGAACAAACAACATGAGGAACAATCAATAATCAATGCACACATACACCAGAATCACACAAACATCATCCGTTTAGCCTAATCTATCAATAATCATGCACACGGCCATCAGTGAGAAAACACTTCCCATGCTTGAGCTCCTGTGGCGTAATGTCTAAATGAAGCAACAGCCTTGTATGAACATGTCAGACAAGCGCATCTATCATTCATATCTTGTGTTCTGGCATCACTGCTCAGTAGCGTGTGTCTCTGGTGATGGACAATGAGACACACTGATGCTGAAAGAAAGCCGCAGCACCACAGAGACCATCAGCTGCAATCACACTCTCACACAAACACACTTATTGTTTATATGCATGGGTGAATCTCACAAAACCTGTCAAGCTCATGTCCCAATCATATTTTACTATAGAACTAGATTTATAAATATTTAATGCATAAGAAAATATTTGAGGCTAAGGCTATCTTTAAGATTTCTTTTATTTTTTTTGCATTGAAAATTTTCATGACAATTAAGAATATTTTTCTCCAATTAAGTATTATTTAAATGCCAAAAAAAAAAAAAAAAAAAAAAGATATAGTATGATTTACAATTTAAAATAGTTTTACATCATGATAGTTATTTTAACTATCAACAAAAAACAAACAATCTAAAAAAAAAAAGAATTCAACATTCTTCACACTATGGGCATCTAAACACTTTTTATCATGACAAAGCTTTCATCAAAGCCAAATCATATTTTACTATAAAACTATATACACTTACTAAAATAAGAAAATATAAGCCTATGTTTGAGGCCACTAAGATTTTTTTTGCATTATGACCATTTTCATGACAATTAATAATATTAAGTATTATTATAAAGCCAAAAAACTAAGATATATGATTTAAATTTTAAAATATTTATACATTGTATTGATTTTTGTTTTACAGGTTTTTACATTTATTCACATTTAATAATAAAAAAAAATAAAAAAATTATAAATAAATGTAAAAAAAAATAAAAAAAATAAAAAATATATACAATTTTTACATTTTATATATTTATTAATTAAATAGTTGTATTGAAAATAAATGAATACTACATTTAAATATACTTACTGAATAAGAAAAACCTTTTTTAAACAAATCTGCTTAAGACGATTACGATTTTTTGCATTATGACAATTTGAATATTTTCCTTCAATTAAGTATTATTGAAATGCCAAAAAACTAAGATATACGATTTAAATATAAAACATTTTTTTCACATCATTATTGTTTCTGTTTTACAGTTTTAAATGTATACATATTTAACAAATTATATATAAAATAAATAGATTTAAAATGAAATAATACCACTGATTTTTCTTCAGTGCTATGGCCATCTAAACACTTTTTTATCATAACAAAAGCTTCTTTAATCTTGAGAACAAGAGAGATTAAAAAAAGAAAGACATGAACACACACACACACTCTCTCTAACGGTATAATTCTTGTAGCAGTGCAGAGAGATGCATCTCCTACAGAATGCAAATGTCAGCATCATTATCGCTTAGGGTGAATCTGCATTACAGCGAATCACACCGACTGACAAGCAAAAATAATTTGTGATTTTTCATGGCCTGCATATGAAAAGCGATACCAGGCTGAGGGCGGTGCTGACACGCACAAATAAAACGGACTCCATCTAAATGACCTGATGAAATTTGCATGCATATTTAAAACCAGTCTTGTTTTCCATAATGGTTTGTTTTTCCTCTTTTTCCTTTTCCTCTGTAAAATATTAAACGTGATTCTAATCCTTCCTTTAGATGAAAACTGGATTTAAACACTGCAAATAATAGCCAAAGAGCAAACAGGTGCAAAAATGTTTAAATAAATAAAAATAAAAATAATAATAATAATAATAATAATAATAATAAATTATATATATATATATTTTTTTTATTTTTATTATTATTATTTATTTATATTTATTTATATATATTTTTTGCCAGAGATATATATATATTTTATACCGACATTTACATTTTTAATTGCCTACTTATTTATACTTATTATCAAATACACCATGTGTGTTCAGCAGAAACCAAGTGTTCACACAGGTAAACATTTGTTTGCATAATTACTCAGTTTTTATATATAATGCATATTACATTATTATATTGTAGTGATGAGTTATTAGTTAAAATAAAAAATAAATAATGGTTATAATGTCATAACAGTGGATTTTTTGGTAATAATAATGAGATTAGACTACAGACAATAGGATGGCTTCACTGGAAATGAACAATGGAGGGCTGTCCTGTCCGTTTAAAATTGACGACAGCTTTAATGCGCACAAACTGCTGAATTAATTTGACATGGAGTGCAACAGATATTGACACACAGTTGATGCAGCACACACTGCTAGTGAAGAAAAGGACATAATAGAGTCAAAGTGATGGAAGAGAAAACAGCCAGGGCAAATCGAAGGCTTGAGCGACTACATGGGCAGACTGTGACCGTCAGATGCTTGTGTTTGTTAACAAGAGACCGATTTCTCTTTAGTAAGATGATGTGAAAATGTTGTGCAGCTCAAAATGTCACTGCTCACTGAAATGTCACACAAAATGTCCATCTTTCACCACAAAACCTTAGGAAAGGAATTCTATTTTGCTTGATGAAAATAACGCCTGTTTTAATTTTTTTAAGATTTCTTTGAATTGTGAAATTATTTCCATGACAATTATGCTATGCATGTATAATTTAAACTATAATATTTTATGAAACATGGCATAATGTAAACAAACAATAAAAAATATACTATTACAGTAATGAGAATCTAATGATAATATTTTTTCAGGTAAAATGCCACCTGGATATGTTTTTTAAATATTATCTTTCAGTTAGTTAGTATACATTAGTGTTTCACCCCTGTTTGCTCATTGTCTATATTGTAGCAGATGGCTGATGGCAACAGTGATAATTGCATTAACGTGGACTCTGCTCTTCCCTCTTCAACACACACACACAGTATTTACTGCGGGGTCTCGATGTTCAAGTCCAATTTGTTGACTATTTCAGATTTTCTTGATGACCAGCTTACATCTTCTTTTAAAGGTGACCAATATCTGCTTTTACACTATACACTTGGAGAAACAACCCAAGGTAGACGTACTGACCCGGAAAAGCTTGGACCGAAAAGGAAGTAAAAGCAGTGCGATTTGCAATGGACAAAGACAAAATGATAATACAAGCTTTTGCTTTCTGCACCATCTTTAAAGGTCAGCAAAACATTGGGTTGGGCCTTCATCCTCCATTGCGCCATTGAAAAGAGTCATGTGAGTGTCCATGTCCATTGGTGTCCATGCGAGTTGACGTTATTCAACGGCGTTGATTTTTCAATGATGTACGAGTCCGACTCGCCTTGACAGGGGAAATGCACGTATCCAATTCATATTAGATTCATTTCCACGTATGAATGAGGCCAGGACTTGACACTAAGGGCCCTATTTTAACGATCTGAAACGCAAGTAACTTTGTGGGCGGATCTCATGCTGTTGCTATTATACCGGCGGGATAAATGACTCTTGCACCCGACGCAAATCTAAAATGGGTTGGTCTGAAGTAGCTTCATTATTCATAGGTGTGGTTTGGGCGTAAAGTGAAATAAACCAATCAGAGCGTCATCTCACATTCCCTTTAAAAGCAGACGTGCTTGTTCCATGGCGGATTGCTATTATAACTGCGGATTTGCCAGGCGCGGTTCACAGCCGAGGAGACCGACGTTCTCATCAGGGCCGTAAAACACAGAGAAGTGACATTGGGGATGGAGAAACCCACCCAAATTAGCTTCGGTTAAACAGGCGTATAATAATTTGGGTAAATGTGTAAGCTAGATTTATGCCTATTTTTTCATATCTTCATGGACACCACAATGATTTCCCTCGTGTGGTAATATTTTTCCTTGTAATTATGTATGGTTTGCAAAAATGTGAACAGCTGCATCTGTGTAGATGAGATAAGCAAAGTGTGTGTGTGTTGTGCACACGCTACATTATGGCCAAGCATGCGCCCTTAAAATAGCATCTGAATAACACGCCACTGACTTTAGACTAGGTTTCTCCCGGTCAGTGGCGGAATTGTTTTCTGAAACTGCAAAATAGCACCAGGGAACGTTTGCGCCGGAACACGCCTCCTCTTTTCGCTGAACCGCCCCCGGGAGCGCAAGTTCATTCCCTAATTTACCGACATGCGTCTGTGGAGGGAAAAGTCCGCTGTGCGTCGGGTGCAAAATAGGAATGATACGTCGGTGTACAAAGTCAATTGCGCTGGGTGCAAGATAGAGCCCTGAGGGTGTTTTCACACATATAGATTGTTTATTCTGAAACAGGGATATCATTTGTTACAATGTTGCATTTTCTTCTTAGTTTGGTTCGCTATCACGACACATGAAGCGTACCAAAATATGTTTACACAAGTCGACTGCGAGTGCAACTGGCCTCTTATTGGTCAGAGTTTCCTCTGCATCATCCATCAACATGATTGACAAGTTCGCTCCATGAGCTTATTGTGGCTTTATTGGTAACTGTCGAGACTCACGCAAACACTATACGAATGTAGCCGTCATTCCCATTGTTAAATTAATTATATGCACCTTATTCCTGACAAGCTTACTGCGTTTTGATTTATGGGAGGCACTTCCGGTTTGAGGAACTTCCATTCAAAAAGACTGAAACGAATCATTTCAAATCATAAGATTGCCCTACAAATAAAGCTGATCGTCAGTCTGACTGGATGAGCTGTCAGTTTCCCTTCATGATTTATTTAAGAATGACATGAGAATAACGTTACACTTGGTATTTTAACATGACATGTTATAACAAGAATATCTATGGCAAGAGCTCTTTTCAGTCGCTGCTTTCTTTTCCTCATTATTTTCTTTAATCCTTTTGCAATCCGCTGTAATAAGGACAACATATCCTGCACATTTGTGGTCTGTTCTCCCGATTTAATTTACGATATATGCCATTAATAATTCACTGGAACGCACGAAGAATCTCTCGTTATTCTCCCCAAATCCTCACGTCTCTTTCCAGGTTTGTTTTCACAGGTAAATACAATTTATTATCGGTCAAAATGACTGAAATCACTTTGAAATAGTATCACGCAATGCTGAAGTAAATACATTTTTTTTTATTTAGGCAACGTACATAACACAGATTACCACAGTGATATTTAACCGTCCGATTTTGCTGTGGAAAGATTCACGCTTTTGGGGTTATTCATGGTCTGTTGAAAGTGCCTTGTTGATGCTTTTACACTTTTAAAATGTCCTTTTAAATGTTCAATGGTTGAAGCATGAGTAGAATAATGTAATATTGTACACAGTTTAAAAAATATATTATTGCATCCATACAGCTAGTCTTTCACTGATTGTTTACAGCTTAACAGAAGTTACACCCATAATTCACGCAAAGCGTCATGAGACGCAGGAATAATGTGGATAGTACTTTCATATTAATAATGCAGCATATTCAAACGCACTCTCTCTGGATCTCTCATCACTGTCTAGAGGTTTACTGTGTCAAGACACACACAAACACTATACGAATGTTATAATGCAGCTAGAGCCGAGACAGCATTCTCGCACAGAGAAGCGCAATTACACAACATTTTAAGATGAAGAGGTGCTCTTTTGGTTTTCAATTGTGATAACTAATGTGCTCACTCTCAGAATCAGACACTACTGCTTTTTATATAGCACTTTTCTCACTATGAATTATAACACCATTTGGTTCATTGCTCCGTTGGGTCGGATTGCTTTCACACCTCATGCAAACCTTCCCAGAGTTTGTTTGCAATCAGGCCGAGAACACCTCGTTCAGGCGATTGTTTTGGTGTGGATCCGAGCGCTATTGCCATGTTCACATTTGCCTAAACAAACCAAACCAAGGGAGAAAACGCACCAGGTTCTGAAACGAATGCTCAGGTGTGAAAGCACTCTAACACCCAGCTCCCTGCCAAATGCGGGTGTATTTCAGCAGTGGCGTGTAACGCAGTCACTCCTTCTAACCACTTTGGCAGGTTGAATGTTGAAACAAGAAACTAAGTCCAATGTAGTATTGTCAAAAATATAGATTTTTCGATACATATTGATACTGATATATGTGAAACGCTTCCAACACTCATTTTGCGCAGATACACGATACCAGCTGTGCTTTCTCGCTCCCTCGTGATCTCTCCGGCAGCGAGTGACACACAAACCCGCCTCCCCTCACTCACTCGTTTCATTTGCTCCGGATGAATATTGTTACAGGGCTTGAATTTTGTCTTGGGATTGCGTGTATTGCACATAATTTGACTAATTCCCTCAGATTTTGTGCTCACACCCAAAGTGTGCCCACATAAAGCCGCCTCTCAGTACTAAATTGAGTTATTTTTCGATGCTTATTGCGCTTAATCAGTCAAATACACACAAAATAATGTTCAAATGCCGGTCTTTGCGAGTATTCACGTAAACATTGTTAGTTATGAAAGTAAACAATTGAGAAAGAAAACGCATGTGTAACAATATAATGGATCCGTGCATCAGGTCTTAAAGTGACAGCAGCCTAATACACCTGATGCCGAATATTAGATAATATTAAAAATATCTGCGTGTCTAGCATCTAGTGAAAATGCTGAGTGGCTAGTAACTTTGGAAAACCACTAGTCACAGCGGCTGGATAGCAAAAAAGTTAATGTCAAGCCCTGAATGAGGCATGAAACCAATCTGAAAATTTCAGAATCCAATCCATGTATTATTTTCCTGCTCACATGGGAGGAATTGAGTCACTTGAACCATGTAAATGTAAATGCCGCCATAAAGACATTTATATGAACTGTATAACAGCATGACCTCGCTCAACATCAGAGCTCCATCTCTGCCCACAGCCCTTCATAAAACCACCCAGAGCGGCTTCTCACTTCTCTCGCTCTCCACAGCGTTGATGAAAATGAACAACACAAAGCACAGCAAATGTGATAAACATTAAATACATTAAGTGCACTCAACTTTAATGGCGTTATGTTTGGTAGAAAGTCATGATAATAATAACTAAGAGGTGTATATTTAGCGGCAAAATAATCAAATATTCACAATATATTTGCTATAATGTAATTTTTCATGTATTAAAATGTTTTACTTAATTATATGCAAGTAAATAATGCTATTTATACAGTGTTAGATATCGCAGAACAATTATAAAACAATATTTGACTGTATTTTAATACTCATGATTTGGTTCCTGAAACATTTACAGCATTTTATAAAACATTAACACCATTAAAAGGATGAAAAAGATGATTTTTAGCTATATTGCCCTGCCGTAATTGTGAGTTTATTTATCATCAGTTCCTAAGAAACACCATCTTTCCGTGAACATTACGCAGTACGCACTCAAATCAAACCGGCACCATCACAAATTCTGACCACACAGGATCAGACAATCTGAACCTGTAAAGAGACACAACAGCAACCGAGTTAAAAGACAGTTTTCTCCACATCTCTCAACAGGATCAAAGAGAAAACTCATCCGCGTCTCTGGCTGGCCGGGTCACACAGGGAGATGAGAGGAGACACAATAAAGAAGAAGTCAGAAGAGGAGTGACTCTGACATCTGGGCTGAAAGAGAGGGTTTGGCCGTGCTCTTTAAGCTCAGACTTCTCAGACACACACACACTCTGCAGGCTTTTTACATCAAGCCTGAGGAAAACAGGATCTTTGAAGGAAACTCTATCGCCCCTTGAGTTTGAAGGTTCAAGCTCAAGAGCGCACACGCAATGCATTGTCCAATCTGAAACAAAAAGGATAAGGATAAGGCCAACTGACCCAGCTGTGACGCGAGCGCTGAGGTTTCATTACATTAAGCTCCTCCGAACTTCAGAATACAGCACTTCAGTCTCTCTTCAATATTAGCTCTCTGCTCTAAAGTGGTATTGCTCTTCAGTCTGAAAGCCCTGACACTGCACAGTTTGATTCCTTTCACCCAATTTATTATCGGCCAGATTTCACAAAAAGCAGGAAATTTAAGGGAACTCTGAGAACACACTCCTAATATTGGGAGTAAGGCCATACTCTGCTGAGCTGTAATCACTGAAAGAACTTTAGTTGAAGGATGAATGTCAGAAGGTCATAAAATCAAAAAATATCCGGGTCACATTTCACCTCAAAAAAAAAAAAAAAATAAAAAAAATAAATAAAAAGGTTAGAACTCCAAAAGTTCACATTGAAATTTTCCGATTTGAAATGTAATTTACACCAGGAAATTAAATGAAATAAAAAAAAAGAGAATAAATAAACATGATAAGCAATTTTCAATATGGAAATTAAGATGAAATATTTCGATTTTATATATATAGGCCTATATATATATATATATATATATATATATATATATATATATATATATATAGAGAGAGAGAGAGAGAGAGAGAGAGAGAGAGAGAGAGATATAGAGATATATATATATATATATATATATATATATGCAATGAAAAAATATTTTGAAAAATGGAAAACAAAATTCGGATCAATAAGAAAATGTTGCATTTTCGAAACATTTGTTAATGAAATCACGCTAATTATACCATAAATTCTAATTACCAAATGCAAAAAAATCTTATGTCAATACATTGTAAAAATTTATACCTTTAAATTTATATAAACATACATTTTTAAGTAGGCTATTTCTTTGTTAATATTTTATGTAGTGCTTTTAAATTTAAAAAGTACAATATTATAAATTAATATAGTATAATCTGAGGAGGAGTCACCTTTGAGAATCATGAAAATTACCTATGAGTATCAGATTTGGGGAAACATGCTTAATTGTCATGCAACACTCATTTTCTTTTTTGTGCCATTTTTCTTTCCACTGCTGATGTTTAAATGTGAAACATGTCCTAGAGACGTTTTCATAAGATTCAACCCGAAGGAGAAAACTGAAGATAACACTTGTGAGACACAATTACTCCAGGGTTATTACACCTGATTACACAAACGCTTGTTTACAACCGACTCAAAATCCTTCTAGCGGTTGCTTTTCTGCCTCTGGTGACATCACACCATCATATGGTGTCTGATAAGCGAATATGAAGATCCCAAATTAGGGTCATGAAACAAGAGCTCAAACATCCAATTTATTTTTAATCAAAAGCAAGAAAATAAATGAGAATTCTGCTCCTCTCGGCCTCCGAAGAATTCAATGGATGGGAAATTACTACATGCTGCATATTACCATGTCTTTTGTGTGATTACAGCCTTTTCCAAAAGATCATTAGAGTAATTAGTCTAAATTACAGGCATTTGTGTCAAATTGAGAACAGAGAACCATAAAAGCCTTAAATAGGCAACTGATCGATGTTCAATCGAGTACAAGGCTGCTTTAACAAGTTTCATTCAATTTCTGATTGTGTTCTGAAAATGAGGAAAGAAATGAGGAACACTTTAGCAAATCGTCTTTTTCAGAGTGTGTGTGTGTGTGTGTGTGTGTGTGTGTGTGTGTGTGTGTGTGTGTGTGTGTGTGTGTGTGTGTGTGTGTGTGTGTGTGTGTGTGTGTGTGTGTGTGTGTGTGTGTGTGTGTGTGTGTGTGTGTGTGTGTGTGTGTGTGTGTGTGTGTGTGTGTGTGCGTGCTTGTACAACTATCTTTGTGAGGACCAGTTTGAGTTTTAGACCATTGGAGTGAGGACAAAGAGAGTAAAGTGAGGACATTTTGGCCGGTCCTCAGTTTCTGAGAGTCTTTAAAGGCCTGTTTGAAGCTCAAGGCTTGGTTTTAGGGATAAGGTTATAATGAGGTTAAGGGTCGGTTTAGGGTCAGGGTTCGGGTTAGGCATTTAGTTGTGATGGGTAAGGTTAGGGTAAGCGGCTAGAGATTGCATTGTGTCAATGAATGTCCTTATAAAGATAGATGTACAAGAATATGTGTGTGTGTGTGTGTGTGTGTGTGTGTGTGTGTGTGTGTGTGTGTGTGTACTCGTCTATCTATCTAAGAGGGGACCTTGGTGTCGTTACACACTCACTAACAGGGGACCGTCGAGCCAAGTGGGGACATTTTTCAAGTCCCCTGTTGGTCATGCTTTAAAACATGTTAAAATCAACTAAAACACGCTCTGGTTAATTTTTTACATTTTTGACCAAGTGGGGACTTACATGTGTGTGTGTGTTTAAGTCCATACTCAGCAGCGCTCCTGTAGGCTGGAGCAGGAACTGCAGTGGCCCATTAACACACGTCGTTCACACTTCTCTATTGTCTGAATGGCTGCTGTCCTAGAGAGGCTCTGAGACTGTAGAGCTGCTGTTTAACTGCTTAGTTCAGGAGCTTTCAGTAACACTTAATAATAACTCCACGCTATTAATCATTAGTTAAGCATTAGTAAACAGTTAATTAATTTATAAAGCATTAATATACACTAATAAGCAGTATATAAATGCAGTTATAAATGCTTTATTCCTGTTTTAAAAGCATATCTATAATGTGTTTAATAATTGTATTTTCATACTTTATTAATGATCAATTTATCATTTCTAAATGAAGTATAGCATCATTTACAAAGCAGTTATTTAGGAGTTGTCAGTGGTTCATAAGATCCCTTAGAAAGTGTGAGTAAATGATTCAACTATTTCAATGTACATTCATACATCATACACTTATTATTCAGACATATAGTAATAGTTACTTAGTGTGTTAATAAATGCTTTATTAACATGTATTTCTACTGTAGTTCAGGTAGTTATAAAACATTTAGTAGAGGTCAGTTCACTATTTTTTGTGAGCTCATCTAAAGTGAGGACTAGTTATGCTAGTTATGTAGGAGATTTAAAGGCTGTTCATATTTCTATGTTCTCTATCACTGTGTTGTGTTGTGTGTGTTTCCTTTTTCTGTTTAGAAGATAAATTAGTCTTTAAATCTCCTTTATAAATGCTTTAAGCATAACTAGTCCTCACTTTTGCTCACAAAATAGTGAACTGACCACTACTAAATGCTTTATAACTCCCTGAATCTACTAAATTTACTCTAAGTGATCTTATTAATCACTGACAACTCCTAAATAACTGCTTTGTAAATAATGCTATACTTCATTTAGAAATGATAAATTGATAATTAATAAAGTATGAAAATACAATTATTAAACACATTATAGATATCCTTCTAAATCAATAATACAGCATTTAAAGCTGTATTTATAAACAGCTTATTAATGTCTGCTTTATGAATTATGATTTAACTGTTTACCAATGCTTAACTAATGATTAATAGGATAGTTATTATAAAGGGTTACCATATATATTATATTATATTTTTCATAATATAACTTCAAATATGCATTTTTTTATAAAAAAAAAAAAAAACATGCCAAGAGGGGATCTGCAACTAAATGTCATAATTATAATGTAATTATTATTATATTATTAAGATATTAATAATGTGACTGATAGTATTGGCTGCCTATTAATTAAAACATAATTTCTACTCTTAAAAAAAATCAATAGACATGTCCTTATTTTTCTGTTTCCTTTGTTTCTAGGATGTTGATGTACAGAGATATTCAGTGTTTGAAATATTGCTAAATTTAAATGCAACCAAACATATGTCGTTCGTTACCATCCAACAGTGGACCTTTCTTGATCTAATTCAAAACTTTTGAGTTGACTTGCTGCATCTGGTCATTTTGAAGAAACAAAAATGAAATACACAATTTTCTTTTAAGGTCTTTTTTCATAATATAACTTCAAATATGCAAAAAATAATAATATTTTAAACATGCCAAGATGGAATATCATCTCTGAACGATTTCTACCTATACAAGAGGGGACTCGCAATAGCCTGCAATGGAACTGTGTGTGTGTGTGTGTGTGTGTGAACAGTTAAGTCTGTCTTTATTTTGTAACTATAGTTACAAAATAAAGACAGACTAAATTGAATTGAATTGCTTGAGGAAAGACCATTTAAATCTACAACGGGGTAAAAAATACAGACGGTCCGGCAGCAACAGTTCAAAAGCAGAGGCGAGAATATCCTCTTATCATTCATAATATAATTTTTTTACTTTCTATGCTTGGTTATGCAGTCCCTAACAATTTACTTGCCATTGTTATGTGTCATTGCACACACACATACATATCTATATTACTAACAGACCAATGTCGCTCTACACTGGCCGAGAGGGGACTCTCGGAACGATCTCTATCTATACAAGAGGGGACTTGGCTGCAATGGAGCTGTGTGTGTGTGTGTGTGTGTGTGTGTGTGTGAACAGTGAAGTGAACTGGCAGTGAAGTCTGTCTTCATTATGTAACTATATATATATAGTATATTATATAGTATATTATATATTACGCCTTTTATCATTCATAACATTATTTTTCTTATTTAACGCTTATTTTCTCTCTTCATAGATACTTTCTATGCTTGGTTATGCAGTCCCTTTAGGGTTTATAGGATTAATCAAACAGAAATAGCTCTTTAAGGTAACGATTTCAGGTCACTATAGTGACCTATATTTAGTATAGCGTAAAGCATACTTTATACAGTGAATAATGATTTTATTAATCAAAATGAACTTCGCGTCCCCAGTTGGATGGTAAAGAACGATACGTGTTTGGCTGCTTTGTACATTTCTTGCCATCACAAACACACTGTAAAGATTTTGGAGGTCAATCTCAAAATGTTATGTCGACTTGCTGCACTGAACATTTTTAGTTGGTTCAGTTGAAATATATGAAGTAGGGATGTTCATTTAACATTTTGTTTTCTGACTGAAAGCTGATGGTTGTTAACCAGTCATCATCAGTTAACTGACATGATTTGAAGGTTAGATTAGAATTAAATGGACTTAGAATAGAATAGTCTGTGACCGATTCAAATACCTAAAAAATGTAGATTTACATGTGCAAATAGCAGCATAAACAACAGAACATGAGGATTCACACATCAAGCACCCGCAGTGCTTCTGTGAACACAGTAAACCAGAATAAAAGTGTATATATAACTGTATATATAATAAATAGGCCAACTTAAATGAACAATTAACAAAACTAAAGTGCAATAAATAATACACGCTTTAGGGTCTGTTTACACGACATCATTTTCAACTGAAAACTGAAAACGTTTTGGCCGTTCATTTCAACGAAAATGCCATTTTGGGGGCCTGACAATGCAAGCTTTTGAAAACGAGTTTTTGTGAGCTCATCTAAAGTGAGGACTAGTTATGCCTTGTAAAGCATTTATAAAGGAGATTTAAAGGCTGTTAATATTTCTATGTTCTCTATCACTGTGTGTGTTTGTTCCCTTTTTCTGTTTAGAAGATAACTGAGTCTTTAAATCTCCTTTATAAATTATTTACAAAGCATAACTAGTCCTCACTTTAGATGAGCTCGCAAAATAGTGAACTGACCACTACTAAATGCTTTATAACTCCCTGAATCTACTATATTTACTCACACTTTCTAAGTGATCTTATTAATCACTGTAAACACCTAAATAACTGGTTTGTAAATAATGCTATACTTCATTTAGAAATGATAAATTGATAATTAATATTTAATAAAGTATGAAAATGCAATTATTAAACACATTATAGATATGCTTCTAACTCAATAATACAGCGTTTAAAGGTGTATTTATAAACTGCTTATTAATGTCTGCTTTATGAATAATGATTTATCTGTTTACCAATGCTTAACTAATGATTAATAGGATGCAGTTATTATAAAGGGTTACCATATATATTATATTATATTTCTCATAATATAACTTCAAATATGCATTTTTTTATATATAAAAAAAAAAAAACATGCCAAGAGGGGATCTGCAACTCAATGTCATAATTATAATGTAATTATTATTATATTATTAAGATATTAATAATGTGACTGATAGTATTGGCTGCCTATTAATTAAAACATAATTTCTACTCTTAAAAAAAAATCAATAGACATGTCCTTATTTTTCTGTTTCCTTTGTTTCTAGGATGTTGATGTACAGAGATATTCAGTGTTTGAAATATTGCTAAATTTAAATGCAACCAAACATATGTCGTTCGTTACCATCCAACAGTGGACCTTTCTTGATCTAATTCAAAACTTTTGAGTTGACTTGCTGCATCTGGTCATTTTGAAGAAACAAAAATGAAATACACAATTTTCTTTTAAGGTCTTTTTTCATAATATAACTTCAAATATGCAAAAAATAATAATATTTTAAACATGCCAAGATGGAATATCATCTCTGAACGATTTCTACCTATACAAGAGGGGACTCGCAATAGCCTGCAATGGAACTGTGTGTGTGTGTGTGTGTGAACAGTTAAGTCTGTCTTTATTTTGTAACTATAGTTACAAAATAAAGACAGACTAAATTGAATTGAATTGCTTGAGGAAAGACCATTTAAATCTACAACGGGGTAAAAAATACAGACGGTCCGGCAGCAACAGTTCAAAAGCAGAGGCGAGAATATCCTCTTATCATTCATAATATAATTTTTTTACTTTCTATGCTTGGTTATGCAGTCCCTTTAGGGTTTATAGGATTAATCAAACAGAAATAGCTCTTTAAGGTAACGATTTCAGGTCACTATAGTGACCTATATTTAGTATAGCGTAAAGCATACTTTATACAGTGAATAATGATTTTATTAATCAAAATGAACTTCGCGTCCCCAGTTGGATGGTAAAGAACGATACGTGTTTGGCTGCTTTGTACATTTCTTGCCATCACAAACACACTGTAAAGATTTTGGAGGTCAATCTCAAAATGTTATGTCGACTTGCTGCACTGAACATTTTTAGTTGGTTCAGTTGAAATATATGAAGTAGGGATGTTCATTTAACATTTTGTTTTCTGACTGAAAGCTGATGGTTGTTAACCAGTCATCATCAGTTAACTGACATGATTTGAAGGTTAGATTAGAATTAAATGGACTTAGAATAGATAGGTGTCTGTGACCAATTCAAAAACCTAAAAAATGTAGATTTACATGTGCAAATAGCAGCATAAACAACAGAACATGAGGATTCACACATCAAGCACCCGCAGTGCTTCTGTGAACACAGTAAACCAGAATAAAAGTGTATATATAACTGTATATATAATAAATAGGCCAACTTAAATGAACAATTAACAAAACTAAAGTGCAATAAAGAATGGACACTTCAGGACATAATTTTCAATTTTCACCTGACAATGCAAGCTTTTGAAAACGAGTTTCAAAGTGCAAGGTTTTGAAAACGATGCCTTTACCATCTGCATGTAAACAACATAAACGTGAATTTGTGAAATTGGTATGTCATTCCAACCCGGTCACACTAAATGTGTCTCTATAGCACACATTGTGTTTATTGTGCAATTTATACGCGAAAAGGAGTTTCTGTGTGCATATGATACGCATGGGTGGGTTTAGGGTAGGTTTAGTAATGGTGTGTAATATGTAATATGTATTATATGTTTGGTTAGGATTAGTGTTGTAGGGTGCATGACATGTGTATTCACCTTATTTTCCACGAGGGTGACGCCATTACGTTCGTTTTGTCATCTTACTTTGGGCTGAGAGGGACCTCAACTTCCGTCTGAAAGGACGCTAGTTTCTAGACGTAATTCTATTGTTCTAACGGTAAAATATGTCAAGTATTATATGGTCAGTTAGGGGCTGCCATAACAATTGGATTAAGAGGATAGAACAATTTAACCAACAGTGTTACGAACACAATGTAAAGCGATCGGAATGTTGTGGTGTACTTTACGATTTACACCCGGATGTGCCGTGTCAGTTTAGCGGAAGTCGGATGACAAATTGCGGAAGCGCAAAGTATTAAAAGTGGGCGGGGCGGAATAAGGTGAATTACACGCAATAAAGTGCTATCATATGAATGTATTAAATGCATGAATAAGCCTTTCTGCATCTGACAGGGATAAATAAGTTTGAATTCTGGCAATATTTTTAAGATGGAAAAATGCAGATTTTGAAACCATTTTGATATGGGCATCAAATGACAAATGCGGATCAAAGATAACACCTAGATTTCGCACTTGTGATGCTGGAGACAATAATTCAGAATCAGAAAACAGACTTAGACAGTTATGTTTGTGCAAATCTGTCAGCATACCAAAAAGTAACAGTTCCATTTTTGATTTGTTAAGCTTAAGATAGTTGTCATGCATCCATACCTTTATTTCTTCCAGACATACGGTAAGAGCTGTAATTGCGAGATTTGGATCAGGGAGTGAGCTAACATAGATCTGCATGTCATCAGCATAACAAGGAAAAACCCCGTACCGTACTTTCTAATAATGTCACCAAGCGGCAACATATAGATGCAGAACAAAGTAGGTCCTAGTACTGACCCCTGCGGGACGCCCTGCTGTACTAATGTTGCCTCCGATTTGTTCTTCCCCAAATAAATATACTGCAAAGAGATGCCAGAGGTGCCTAACAAAACACGCAACCTGTCAAGGAGGATGATATGACATATAGTGTCAAAAGCAGCGCTAATGTCTAGCAGAACCAAAATGCTGCAAGCACCCATATCAGCAGAAACATTAGGCGTTTCTCAATAGCAAGTACGCACAGTTTGGACTTGCCAAGTCCAGCTCAGGAGAATGACTCCCGAGGACGCGAGTCCGGTAATTCTGCTAATGGAACAGCACGTTCTTCAAAGCGTCAGTCAGCTCGCTCTGCTACTCCGGTTATCTCTGTATGTACATTTTAGGCAACAATAAAACAAAATATGTTATAAAACACCACACTGCCTCTTTTCGTTTTCATTTAAAGAAATCTTAAACATTATAGCCACACAAATGGTGATTGCCTGGATCTCACAACCTGGATCAAATTTTCATAAATCTTTATAAATAAACCACAGATTTGAGCTTTAAACAACTACATTCTCGCCTGAAAAACTCTTAAATTTACATTTCGTGACACAGTAACAGTAGTATTATATGTCAACTGTAAATTAAAAGATGGCGCTTCTTATGTTGTCATTCCCCTTGTAGCACGCGCAAGTGACGATTCTCTGTCAACCAATCAACGTCCTGCAGTTAGTCTAGCTCCACCCTTTAGTACCATACCACTGTGCTGGTACCCCAACGGAAGGGTACCCAAAAAGTGTTAAGGTTCGGCTTTTTGGTACCATTCACAACTTTTGACAGTGGAAACGGAAATAAATGCATACCGTACCGTACCGTACCGCTCAGTGAAAACAAGCCATTAGAGATTAGAGTCGAATCTTCCCTAACAATTTTTAAGTCTCTTTTAAAAAGGTATTTGTTTTCTCTGGCGTATTGATTTTTTTTTTTTTTTAATGTATATATTATATTATATTTTTGTGTATTAGAGTGTGTATATTTAGGATACGTATTTAGTTGTCTTGTACAGCACTTTGGCCAGTCTTGTGGCTGTTTTAAATGTACTTTATAAATTAATTAAACTTGAAACCACTGATTGTAATAATACATCAAAATTCTTACTGTCAGTTAACCGGTTAGTCATAGTATTCTCAATGTATTTTAACACTGGCACTTTAGTTGAACCATCTGAATATTTTAAATGCAACAATCAACATAAAATTGAGTTTTGACCTTTGTGTATTTTTTTTACAGTGTATTTTTTAGGGCAATAAACCCAGACAGCAACATAGTGTTGGCCCAGATCCGGCCCACATCCGGGCTGTGTGGATTCCAGATGTGGGCCAGATCCAGGCCGATACTATGTAGCTGTCTGAGACTGGTGTTTTAGTGTTATTATGAACATCGCCATCACATTCAGAGATACTGCTAAATGTAAAAGCAATCAAACGTGTCATTCTTTATTATCAAACAGTGGACAAAATAAGTAAATTTGTGTAATGAAATGAATATAACATGTGCATGCATACTGCTGCTGCTTATCTTTAGCATGTACACTAACTTGTGTGGAAATGGGCATGGAATGGTGAAAAAATGCTGACCTAAAAATTGTTACACTTAATTTAAGTGATATTACTTAACATTAATGAACCAACATACAATAAAACTACCAAAACACATCATTCATGTCTCAAATTAAGGCATTCTTTCAGAACTCTAGTGAAGGTTTCAGCCAACAAACATAAATTAAATATACAAAACAAAAAACACACAAACAACAGGCAGCAATATGCACTATTTTCTGCTGTTCAGAATTCAATGCAGTTTATGTTACATGGTTCATGTTTACATTAATGTACAAACCTTTTGTATAGATGGTGATGAAAATGAAAGACTAAGACTTGTGTATGTGTTTAGCTACATCTTATTTTTTCTGATTTAAAAAAAATAATATTTCAGAATAATATATATCAATGTGGTATACGGTAGAAATATTACACATTTCAGTCTAGCTTAGGTTTTTAAATTAAATAACACAGTCTTGGAAATAATATGTAAGCATGTGCAAATAAGCCTGTATAGTAAATCAAGTTCTGTTGGTCTTTGTGTTTAAGTGAGAAATTAATTCATTTAAATTGAAAGATCTCAATGTTTATAAGATCTTTCAATTATGTTTAACAGTTTTGAGTGTATAAAAGAGTGTATAAAAATGGGCTCTGAGTTTTGGCAGTGGTTGTGTCTAAGTGAAATATGTAGTTTGGAAGATGTAGTCACTGAATGCATTAATACAACATTGAATGACACAGACATTTGCAACACTTCTACAGTAATACCGTAGTAAAATATATTCAGAATCTAAAAAATTAAATACTATCAAAACAATTAGATGTAGCTGAACACATACAGGTATTAATCTTTCAGTTTCATCACCATCTATAAAAAGGGGAAACTTGGGGGAAAATGTGTACTGTACTGTAAACAATGACCATGTAACATATAATGTTGTGAATTCTGAACAACAGAAAACAGCAGAAATATTTTATAATGCTTCCTGTTATTTGTGTTTTTTTATTTAACGTGTGTTTTTTGGGGGTAAAACCTTTTCTAGTGTTCTGGAAGAATGAGTTGATCTGACACATGAATGAAGTTTCAGTGCATTTTGAATGTGAAATGAACTGCTGTCAAGCTGTAAGTTGGTTTGGAGAAGATATCATGGTCTTTTAACCTGACATCATTTAAGACATCATTTAAGACTGTGGTATAAATGATTGAATGATTTAACCATAACTCATTACTATCCTTGATTTCTAAAATAGGTATTTTTCATGTGTATGTAGACTAGGGTGTGTGATATTGAGTTGTTGCACTTCCCCCCCACACACAATTTACATATCAATGCAGGAAGGCCTTAAAGGCCAGTGTTTTTCTTAGGTGAGAGCCAACAACCCCCAGAGTCCTGTTACCAATATCTGTGCAACTTCTCAAATACACTAGAATAAACTAGAGAAAACGCTGGGATTTACCCTGCCAAATTTATTTTGTAAAGTTTTCTTTTGTAAAAATGTATTTAAAAAATAAATAAAACAAGAATTACACTATCTACTGTTCACTGGGTTGCAACGAACGATCAATGACCACACCTATATACTTAGGTATCCACCTGCTCAATATTATCATAGATGATAACTGGGCTGTAATCAAAAAGGATCATGTAACATCAACTGCAGTGAATTATAAACAGTAGATAGTGTCATTCTTGTTTTATGAAAGCATTTTACTAAAGAAAACATTGTGTAATGCTCCTGTTGTTTGTGTTTTTTTTTTTGTTTTATGAGTGACAAAGTGTGTTTGTTGTTAAATCTTTTCTAGTGTTCTGGAAGAATGAGTTGATCTGAGACATGAAGTTTCAGTGCATTTTGAATGAGAAATTAACTGCTGTCAAGCTGTAAGTTGGTTAGGAGAACTGAGTGAAGAGTTTTGAAAATGTACCTAAATATTGAGAAATGTGTCCTAGTGATTGTAAAAACCTGTAATTTAATTTAATTTGGCAGGGTAAATCCCAGCGTTTTCTCTAGTTTATTCTAGTGTATTTGAGAAGTTGCACAGATATTGGTAACACTACTCTGGGGGTTGTTGGCTCTCACCTAAGAAAAACACTGGCCTTTAAGGCCTTCCTGCATTGATATGTAAATTGTGTGTGGGGGGGAAGTGCAACAACTCAATATCACACACCCTAGTCTACATACACATGAAAAATACCTATTTTAGAAATCAAGGATAGTAATGAGTTATGGTTAAATCATTCAATCATTTATACCACAGTCTTAAATGATGTCTTAAATGATGTCAGGTTAAAAGACCATGATATCTTCTCCAAACCAACTTACAGCTTGACAGCAGTTCATTTCACATTCAAAATGCACTGAAACTTCATTCATGTGTCAGATCAACTCATTCTTCCAGAACACTAGAAAAGGTTTTACCCCCAAAAAACACACGTTAAATAAAAAAACACAAATAACAGGAAGCATTATAAAATATTTCTGCTGTTTTCTGTTGTTCAGAATTCACAACATTATATGTTACATGGTCATTGTTTACAGTACAGTACACATTTTCCCCCAAGTTTCCCCTTTTTATAGATGGTGATGAAACTGAAAGATTAATACCTGTATGTGTTCAGCTACATCTAATTGTTTTGATAGTATTTAATTTTTTAGATTCTGAATATATTTTACTACGGTATTACTGTAGAAGTGTTGCAAATGTCTGTGTCATTCAATGTTGTATTAATGCATTCAGTGACTACATCTTCCAAACTACATATTTCACTTAGACACAACCACTGCCAAAACTCAGAGCCCATTTTTATACACTCTTTTATACACTCAAAACTGTTAAACATAATTGAAAGATCTTATAAACATTGAGATCTTTCAATTTAAATGAATTAATTTCTCACTTAAACACAAAGACCAACAGAACTTGATTTACTATACAGGCTTATTTGCACATGCTTACATATTATTTCCAAGACTGTGTTATTTAATTTAAAAACCTAAGCTAGACTGAAATGTGTAATATTTCTACCGTATACCACATTGATATATATTATTCTGAAATATTATTTTTTTTAAATCAGAAAAAATAAGATGTAGCTAAACACATACACAAGTCTTAGTCTTTCATTTTCATCACCATCTATACAAAAGGTTTGTACATTAATGTAAACATGAACCATGTAACATAAACTGCATTGAATTCTGAACAGCAGAAAATAGTGCATATTGCTGCCTGTTGTTTGTGTGTTTTTTGTTTTGTATATTTAATTTATGTTTGTTGGCTGAAACCTTCACTAGAGTTCTGAAAGAATGCCTTAATTTGAGACATGAATGATGTGTTTTGGTAGTTTTATTGTATGTTGGTTCATTAATGTTAAGTAATATCACTTAAATTAAGTGTAACAATTTTTAGGTCAGCATTTTTTCACCATTCCATGCCCATTTCCACACAAGTTAGTGTACATGCTAAAGATAAGCAGCAGCAGTATGCATGCACATGTTATATTCATTTCATTACACAAATTTACTTATTTTGTCCACTGTTTGATAATAAAGAATGACACGTTTGATTGCTTTTACATTTAGCAGTATCTCTGAATGTGATGGCGATGTTCATAATAACACTAAAACACCAGTCTCAGACAGCTACATAGTATCGGCCTGGATCTGGCCCACATCTGGAATCCACACAGCCCGGATGTGGGCCGGATCTGGGCCAACACTATGTTGCTGTCTGGGTTTATTGCCCTAAAAAATACACTGTAAAAAAAATACACAAAGGTCAAAACTCAATTTTATGTTGATTGTTGCATTTAAAATATTCAGATGGTTCAACTAAAGTGCCAGTGTTAAAATACATTGAGAATACTATGACTAACCGGTTAACTGACAGTAAGAATTTTGATGTATTATTACAATCAGTGGTTTCAAGTTTAATTAATTTATAAAGTACATTTAAAACAGCCACAAGACTGGCCAAAGTGCTGTACAAGACAACTAAATACGTATCCTAAATATACACACTCTAATACACAAAAATATAATATAATATATACATTAAAAAAAAAAAAAAATCAATACGCCAGAGAAAACAAATACCTTTTTAAAAGAGACTTAAAAATTGTTAGGGAAGATTCGACTCTAATCTCTAATGGCTTGTTTTCACTGAGCGGTACGGTACGGTACGGTATGCATTTATTTCCGTTTCCACTGTCAAAAGTTGTGAATGGTACCAAAAAGCCGAACCTTAACACTTTTTGGGTACCCTTCCGTTGGGGTACCAGCACAGTGGTATGGTACTAAAGGGTGGAGCTAGACTAACTGCAGGACGTTGATTGGTTGACAGAGAATCGTCACTTGCGCGTGCTACAAGGGGAATGACAACATAAGAAGCGCCATCTTTTAATTTACAGTTGACATATAATACTACTGTTACTGTGTCACGAAATGTAAATTTAAGAGTTTTTCAGGCGAGAATGTAGTTGTTTAAAGCTCAAATCTGTGGTTTATTTATAAAGATTTATGAAAATTTGATCCAGGTTGTGAGATCCAGGCAATCACCATTTGTGTGGCTATAATGTTTAAGATTTCTTTAAATGAAAACGAAAAGAGGCAGTGTGGTGTTTTATAACATATTTTGTTTTATTGTTGCCTAAAATGTACATACAGAGATAACCGGAGTAGCAGAGCGAGCTGACTGACGCTTTGAAGAACGTGCTGTTCCATTAGCAGAATTACCGGACTCGCGTCCTCGGGAGTCATTCTCCTGAGCTGGACTTGGCAAGTCCAAACTGTGCGTACTTGCTATTGAGAAACGCCTAATGTTTCTGCTGATATGGGTGCTTGCAGCATTTTGGTTCTGCTAGACATTAGCGCTGCTTTTGACACTATATGTCATATCATCCTCCTTGACAGGTTGCGTGTTTTGTTAGGCACCTCTGGCATCTCTTTGCAGTATATTTATTTGGGGAAGAACAAATCGGAGGCAACATTAGTACAGCAGGGCGTCCCGCAGGGGTCAGTACTAGGACCTACTTTGTTCTGCATCTATATGTTGCCGCTTGGTGACATTATTAGAAAGTACGGTACGGGGTTTTTCCTTGTTATGCTGATGACATGCAGATCTATGTTAGCTCACTCCCTGATCCAAATCTCGCAATTACAGCTCTTACCGTATGTCTGGAAGAAATAAAGGTATGGATGCATGACAACTATCTTAAGCTTAACAAATCAAAAATGGAACTGTTACTTTTTGGTATGCTGACAGATTTGCACAAACATAACTGTCTAAGTCTGTTTTCTGATTCTGAATTATTGTCTCCAGCATCACAAGTGCGAAATCTAGGTGTTATCTTTGATCCGCATTTGTCATTTGATGCCCATATCAAAATGGTTTCAAAATCTGCATTTTTCCATCTTAAAAATATTGCCAGAATTCAAACTTATTTATCCCTGTCAGATGCAGAAAGGCTTATTCATGCATTTAATACATTCATATGATAGCACTTTATTGCGTGTAATTCACCTTATTCCGCCCCGCCCACTTTTAATACTTTGCGCTTCCGCAATTTGTCATCCGACTTCCGCTAAACTGACACGGCACATCCGGGTGTAAATCGTAAAGTACACCACAACATTCCGATCGCTTTACATTGTGTTCGTAACACTGTTGGTTAAATTGTTCTATCCTCTTAATCCAATTGTTATGGCAGCCCCTAACTGACCATATAATACTTGACATATTTTACCGTTAGAACAATAGAATTACGTCTAGAAACTAGCGTCCTTTCAGACGGAAGTTGAGGTCCCTCTCAGCCCAAAGTAAGATGACAAAACGAACGTAATGGCGTCACCCTCGTGGAAAATAAGGTGAATACACATGTCATGCACCCTACAACACTAATCCTAACCAAACATATAATACATATTACATATTACACACCATTACTAAACCTACCCTAAACCCACCCATGCGTATCATATGCACACAGAAACTCCTTTTCGCGTATAAATTGCACAATAAACACAATGTGTGCTATAGAGACACATTTAGTGTGACCGGGTTGGAATGACATACCAATTTCACAAATTCACGTTTATGTTGTTTACATGCAGATGGTAAAGGCATCGTTTTCAAAACCTTGCACTTTGAAACTCGTTTTCAAAAGCTTGCATTGTCAGGTGAAAATTGAAAATTATGTCCTGAAGTGTCCATTCTTTATTGCACTTTAGTTTTGTTAATTGTTCATTTAAGTTGGCCTATTTATTATATATACAGTTATATATACACTTTTATTCTGGTTTACTGTGTTCACAGAAGCACTGCGGGTGCTTGATGTGTGAATCCTCATGTTCTGTTGTTTATGCTGCTATTTGCACATGTAAATCTACATTTTTTAGGTTTTTGAATTGGTCACAGACACCTATCTATTCTAAGTCCATTTAATTCTAATCTAACCTTCAAATCATGTCAGTTAACTGATGATGACTGGTTAACAACCATCAGCTTTCAGTCAGAAAACAAAATGTTAAATGAACATCCCTACTTCATATATTTCAACTGAACCAACTAAAAATGTTCAGTGCAGCAAGTCGACATAACATTTTGAGATTGACCTCCAAAATCTTTACAGTGTGTTTGTGATGGCAAGAAATGTACAAAGCAGCCAAACACGTATCGTTCTTTACCATCCAACTGGGGACGCGAAGTTCATTTTGATTAATAAAATCATTATTCACTGTATAAAGTATGCTTTACGCTATACTAAATATAGGTCACTATAGTGACCTGAAATCGTTACCTTAAAGAGCTATTTCTGTTTGATTAATCCTATAAACCCTAAAGGGACTGCATAACCAAGCATAGAAAGTAAAAAAATTATATTATGAATGATAAGAGGATATTCTCGCCTCTGCTTTTGAACTGTTGCTGCCGGACCGTCTGTATTTTTTACCCCGTTGTAGATTTAAATGGTCTTTCCTCAAGCAATTCAATTCAATTTAGTCTGTCTTTATTTTGTAACTATAGTTACAAAATAAAGACAGACTTAACTGTTCACACACACACACACACACAGTTCCATTGCAGGCTATTGCGAGTCCCCTCTTGTATAGGTAGAAATCGTTCAGAGATGATATTCCATCTTGGCATGTTTAAAATATTATTATTTTTTGCATATTTGAAGTTATATTATGAAAAAAGACCTTAAAAGAAAATTGTGTATTTCATTTTTGTTTCTTCAAAATGACCAGATGCAGCAAGTCAACTCAAAAGTTTTGAATTAGATCAAGAAAGGTCCACTGTTGGATGGTAACGAACGACATATGTTTGGTTGCATTTAAATTTAGCAATATTTCAAACACTGAATATCTCTGTACATCAACATCCTAGAAACAAAGGAAACAGAAAAATAAGGACATGTCTATTGATTTTTTTTTAAGAGTAGAAATTATGTTTTAATTAATAGGCAGCCAATACTATCAGTCACATTATTAATATCTTAATAATATAATAATAATTACATTATAATTATGACATTGAGTTGCAGATCCCCTCTTGGCATGTTTTTTTTTTTTTATATATAAAAAAATGCATATTTGAAGTTATATTATGAGAAATATAATATAATATATATGGTAACCCTTTATAATAACTGCATCCTATTAATCATTAGTTAAGCATTGGTAAACAGATAAATCATTATTCATAAAGCAGACATTAATAAGCAGTTTATAAATACACCTTTAAACGCTGTATTATTGAGTTAGAAGCATATCTATAATGTGTTTAATAATTGCATTTTCATACTTTATTAAATATTAATTATCAATTTATCATTTCTAAATGAAGTATAGCATTATTTACAAACCAGTTATTTAGGTGTTTACAGTGATTAATAAGATCACTTAGAAAGTGTGAGTAAATATAGTAGATTCAGGGAGTTATAAAGCATTTAGTAGTGGTCAGTTCACTATTTTGCGAGCTCATCTAAAGTGAGGACTAGTTATGCTTTGTAAATAATTTATAAAGGAGATTTAAAGACTCAGTTATCTTCTAAACAGAAAAAGGGAACAAACACACACAGTGATAGAGAACATAGAAATATTAACAGCCTTTAAATCTCCTTTATAAATGCTTTACAAGGCATAACTAGTCCTCACTTTAGATGAGCTCACAAAAACTCGTTTTCAAAAGCTTGCATTGTCAGGCCCCCAAAATGGCATTTTCGTTGAAATGAACGGCCAAAACGTTTTCAGTTTTCAGTTGAAAATGATGTCGTGTAAACAGACCCTAAAGCGTGTATTATTTATTGCACTTTAGTTTTGTTAATTGTTCATTTAAGTTGGCCTATTTATTATATATACAGTTATATATACACTTTTATTCTGGTTTACTGTGTTCACAGAAGCACTGCGGGTGCTTGATGTGTGAATCCTCATGTTCTGTTGTTTATGCTGCTATTTGCACATGTAAATCTACATTTTTTAGGTATTTGAATCGGTCACAGACTATTCTATTCTAAGTCCATTTAATTCTAATCTAACCTTCAAATCATGTCAGTTAACTGATGATGACTGGTTAACAACCATCAGCTTTCAGTCAGAAAACAAAATGTTAAATGAACATCCCTACTTCATATATTTCAACTGAACCAACTAAAAATGTTCAGTGCAGCAAGTCGACATAACATTTTGAGATTGACCTCCAAAATCTTTACAGTGTGTTTGTGATGGCAAGAAATGTACAAAGCAGCCAAACACGTATCGTTCTTTACCATCCAACTGGGGACGCGAAGTTCATTTTGATTAATAAAATCATTATTCACTGTATAAAGTATGCTTTACGCTATACTAAATATAGGTCACTATAGTGACCTGAAATCGTTACCTTAAAGAGCTATTTCTGTTTGATTAATCCTATAAACCCTAAAGGGACTGCATAACCAAGCATAGAAAGTATCTATGAAGAGAGAAAATAAGCGTTAAATAAGAAAAATAATGTTATGAATGATAAAAGGCGTAATATATAATATACTATATAATATACTATATATATATAGTTACATAATGAAGACAGACTTCACTGCCAGTTCACTTCACTGTTCACACACACACACACACACACACAGCTCCATTGCAGCCAAGTCCCCTCTTGTATAGATAGAGATCGTTCCGAGAGTCCCCTCTCGGCCAGTGTAGAGCGACATTGGTCTGTTAGTAATATAGATATGTATGTGTGTGTGCAATGACACATAACAATGGCAAGTAAATTGTTAGGGACTGCATAACCAAGCATAGAAAGTAAAAAAACTATATTCTCGCCTCTGCTTTTGAACTGTTGCTGCCGGACGGTCTGTATTTTTTACCCCATTGTAGATTTAAATGGTCTTTCCTCAAGCAATTCAATTTTTGATAACTGATGATGTTCGTCATTCTTTTCTTTTTTTTACTATGCATATTGTGATCTCTGATGCCTAGGCCTATAAATATATATTTTTTTTTTTTTTTTTTTTTTTGCATATTTGAAGTTATATTATGAAAAAAGACCTTAAAATAAAATTTTGTATTTCATTTTTGTTTCTTCAAAATGACCAGATGCAGCAAGTCACCTCAAAAGTTTTGAATTAGATCTTCAAGAAAGGTCCACTGTTGGATGGTAACGAACGACATATGTTTGGTTGCATTTAAATTGAGCAATAATTCAAACACTGACTTTCTCTGTACATCAACATCCTAGAAAAAAAAAAGGAAACAGAAAAAAAATGGCATGTCTATTGATTTTATTAGAGTAGAAATTATGTTTTAATTAATAGGCCACAACAGAGAATGAATTTCTTAAAGCAATAACTTTGCTGTAATGTCCACAACATAACGCTTCTGATGTTTTATAGTGCTTTCATTGAAAGTGTGAAAATGAAAGAAAATGAAAAATATCAAATAATATTCTGTATTATTTATTGGTATGGAACTGCTACTGAGGTACAGACGAAATTATTAAGAAAAGTAGTAACAATAAATTGTTAGGGACTGCATAACCAAGCATAGAAAGTATCTATGAAGAGAGAGCGTTAAATAAGAAAAATAATATTATGAATGATAAGAGGATATTCTCGCCTCTGCTTTTGAACTGTTGCCGTCGGGCCGTCTGTATTTTTTACCCCGTTGTAGATTTAAATGGTCTTTCCTAAAAAAAATCATATTTTAAAATTTTTGATAACTGATGGGTTATATATACAGTATATATATATATACACACACATATATATATATATATATATATATATATATATATATATACATATGTATATATATATATATATATACATATATGTATATATATATATATATAGTTACATAATGAAGGCAGACTTCACTGCCAGTTCACTTCACTGTTCACACACACACAGCTCCATTGCAGGCTATCAAGTCCCCACTAGTATAGATAGAGATCGTTCAGAGTTTCAGGTCCCCACTTGGCATGTTTTTTTAAAAATAAAAAAATGCATATTTGAAGTTATATTATGAAAAAAGAGCTTAAAAGAAAATTTTGTATGTCATTTTTGTTTCTTCAAAATGACCAGAAACACTAGTCCCCTCTTGGCCAGTGTAGAGCGATAGTCCCCTGTTAGTAATATAGACGTGTATGTGTGTGTGTGTGTGTGTGTGTGTGTGTGTGTGTAGATTTTTATAATCACCACGCGCTCTCTCTCTTTCCCTCTCAAAATGCACAAATGTCTTCACATCACCACATCGCGTCTGCACTATGAGCGAGCAACACGCTGCACAGTTGACAGAGGAATTGTCACTTGCACAATCAAGGCAGTGTTGCATCGTCACTAAAGTTTATAATTTGCATTTCTTTTTAAGTCTTGCCAGTGTTTAAACCACTCAGCACTCGCGCGTTCTCCTAGAGACTCATGCACACTCAAAGCACACACACATAAGCCGCCTCACAAACAACTCGCGAGTAACAAATTGCACTTAAATGGTTTTTACCGTAACAAAATTACCGTCTTGTGGAGTATGCACATAAACACAGTCGGTTTTGTCGTAAGTGAACGTAAACACATGCAACTGCATGTGTATCAGTATTTTGGATCTGTGCATTCGCTCACTTAAAGTGACAGCAGCCTATTAATCCTGCTGTTGTCTCTGATTTTTTCTGTCTGTTGATAAACCATTGAAAAACTCATTTCAAGTTACAATTCATGATTGATTGGCACAGAAATCACTGAAGAAACGACTGGAAATGTCTGGATACCGTGTCAAGCTTTGTCCCTCAATATTGCTCAGTGGAAAAGATACGTTTTTCCTCTCTGTCAATGTTGACAAGGTGAAGTCTTACAAATGCATCATTTGCATAATTTATATTTCAATCACAAAAGCAAATAGTCAACAGACACTTTTCAGGAAAACAACAAAAACAACTTCCTGTGCAGAAGTGATTTGCATGCAAGCAGGTGGAAGATAAATGACAGGCAATCACATACAGGAAAAGAGAGTTGGAAATGAAACGCAGCGGAAAGGTTCAAGCTCATTTTTCAGCGTGGCAGAAAAGCAAAATGACCCCTGGGGCTTGTGCTCTCTCCTCCACCTCACACTCTTCAACACACCGACGTCAAGTCATCATCACTCGCGATCTCTAATCAGACTGAATAATGAGTGAGAAGGAGAGACCGAGAGAAGGAGAAAGTGCTGATGATATCACCGTTTGGAGGAACTGCTAATGGTTTAGCTCAATGCTTTTATTTCAGGACCCAGATTGTATTAAAGTGTACTGGACCTAGGGCCACATTTTTAATGAATGAATGAATGCATGCAAGAATGAATGAATGAATGCATGCATGCAAGAATGAATGAATGAATGAATGCATGCATGCAAGAATGAATGAATGAATGAATGAATGCATGCAAGAATGAATGAAAGAATGAATGAATGAATGAATGCAAGAATGAATGAATGCATGAATGCATGCAAGAACGAATGAATGAATGCATGAAAATGAAAGAATGCAAAAATGAATGAATGAATGCAAAAATGAATGAATGAACGCATGAATGAATGAACGAATGAACGAACGAATGAATGAATGAATGAATGCATGCATGCAAGAATGAATGAATGAATGAATGCAAAAATGAATGAATGCATGCAAGAATGAATGAATGCATGCATGCATGCATGCAAGAATGAATGAATGAATGCATGCAAGAATGAATGAATGCATGTAAGAATGAATGAATTAATGCATGCATGCAAGAATGAATGAATGCATGTAAGAATGAATGAATGCATGCATGCAAGAATGAATGAATGCAAGAATGAATGAATTAATGCATGCATGCAAGAATGAATGAATGCATGCAAGAATGAATGAATTAATGTATGCATGCAAGAATGAATGAATGCATGTAAGAATGAATGAATGCATGCATGTAAGAATGAATGAATGCATGCATGCAAGAATGAATGCATGCAAGAATGAATAAATGAATGCATGCAAGAATGAATGAATTAATGGATGCATGCAAGAATGAATGAATGAATGCATGTAAGAATGAATGAATGCAAGAATGAATGCAAGAATGAATTAATAAATCTATCCATCCATCCATCTATCACAACTTACTGCTTACTGCTACATTTTGAAAATCATATGTACCAAAAACAAAGGTACCAAAAATAAAAAATATAAACTATAAGAAACATGAACATTATGCAAAAAAGTCTTCTGACAAAAAGCTGTGGTTGTTGCAAGTTCTTTGAAGAACAAAGAAACACAACACAGAATAAGTGGCAGGTCTCATAGTTCGTATTTACACTCAAAGACTTAATTGTACATGTATTCTGAGATACAGTATCAGATTTTTTCTGTTGCCATGGTTATCACTGTCAATCATTGCATTTTCTGATTCAATCCTGCATTTACATACGGTTGTCAATCCAGGAACTTTGCAGTATGTAGCCAGTAGCATGAGAAATAAAACATTCATTCAAATTGTTATAAGCAACCTTTATAATCACTGAAGCTGTCAATCACTTCAATGTGAGTTTACTGAGCTCTGAACTCATATAGTCATATTTATATGACATACTTTATATTATTACAGAACTGTCACAGAAATACCCATTAAAATCAATTAAGCTGTGTATACTGCACAATGTAACTCTTATTTGCGTAGTGTTTGCACGTTGTTAGTTATAATAAAAGGATTCACAAGCGCGTAGAACACAGTAAGTGAGCACTCTGAATTGGATGCATTCTTAACCACATCTGATTGGCCATTTCGGTCACATGCTCTGAACTTTCACTGGCTACAATGCTGTAAAACACAAAGCACTCACAAAAATATGTATGGAAGCGTTTGAAAGCCGCAGCCTATCAGCAGACATGGGCTACATCCGAAATCACATACTTCCCTACTATATAGTAGGCAGAAAATAATGATAATGACAACATGTACGTCCAGATTACATTCATACTATATAGAATGCATGTTTGTAGCGATCATGGAGTAATTACTTATTCAAAATAGGTACCCTACTTGAGAGAGTATGCGAGACGCAGCCATAGTCGTGAGACGAAAAAGGGGAGTGAAATTGGCACACTTTTAACATTATCACAAAATACACTGTGTTCCCTAATTTTATATCATCAGTTAAGATATAGTGACATCATCATACCGCCAAGCTCTAACTGGACCCAACACATTATAAAAATGACAGCATGAAAAATTGCAGTCAGCTGTGAATAGCACTGTATTTATTCAGTCTATTTGTTTAGTAATAACTTAAGTGAGGTTAGTTTGAAGTCCTGGCCCTCTCCTTCACAAACAATAGCACCTCAAGGACCAAGGACGTCAGCATGGGTGTTTGGATGGACGACACTTCACGTCAGTGAGGACCAAATAAACAATACAGGACTGCTATTTATAGAGAAGGCAAGAGGGTCGACATCATTTCTGTGTTGTTCCTCTAGAACTGTCAGAGACAGAAATAAAAAAAGTCAAGCTGAAGGTGAACAGCGGTATGACATGAAGGTCTCTTAACATTTGTGGAGGGGATTATATGAGTGTGACATTCGCATTAGAGCGTCCGAGCTCAGGTTAAAGACAGCCATTTGACATGATCATATACATTTCTCACATATTATCTTATGAAGCATCATAAAATGACATTTGCAAAATGACAATAATAATATTAACAGAATTTACACTTTAACAAAAAAAAAAAAGTTTACTTTTAATTAATTATTTATAATTAATTTTGTTTTTTTTGTTAATTATTTTATTTCCATAATTTTTATGCATTTTATTTATTATTTAATGTAATTTAATATATTCATTTAATGCCATCTATTTAATATTTAATACACATATATATATACATACACACACACACATACAATTACAAAATTATTAAATTATAATTCATTTTAGTTTAAACTTTTTATTCAGTTTATTGAATAGTTTGGGAATAAGGAATGTGGAGGAATTTCCAGCCTTGGCTCTCATCCAAAGACACTGATGATGTGTGAAAAATGGATAAGCATTTTACATGAAATACTGCTGAAATGAGCTATTGAATTATTGTAAGTACTGGAGTGAATCTCAAGGAAGGAGAGAAACAGAGTGATAAAGAAAAGCTCTCGGTTCGGCAAGAGAGCAGTCATGTTAAATACTAATACTTCCACTGAAATGTGGAGGACATACATGTTAAATACGGATATAAAAAATCTAAAAAAATCAAATATGAAATGCTAGCTAAATAAAAATGTCTTCTGAATCAATCCATGAGTGGACTAAGAGACATGATAGGATGCAGCCCTGGTTACATTTTTTTAAAAAATAAGAAAAAATATAATAAAATCCAACCATTTTTAAATTAATATTTTTTAATAGGAAAACATTATGATATTTTCTTGAATCTAACAGACTAAAATCCAAGACAAAGTCAATGCTGATTATGTAGGCAGATAAATAGGTTCTGGAACAGAGCTGATGCTTTTATTATTCAAGATTAGCATCTTGTGAAACCCTTGACTTCAATTTCTTTATTGCAATGATTTTGTGTTGCCAATAAAGAGCGAAGCTCAGAACCTCCTGAAGAGAGTTTTAATTTACACTCTGCAACAGAATCGAATCCCAGAAGAATATGAGCTTGATCTGTGGAAATTAGTTCTGATGAAAGCAATGGCACATGCAAAAACAACCACAACGGTACATTCTCCCTGGACTAGAAAAAAAGAAAAAGAAAAAAAAAGACACAAAAAGAGCCTGAAAACGGCCCCTTTTCTCCCATCAAGATGAATTACAAATTAAATTTAGGGTATGTAGAATTCATAAAAGCTGCTCGAGTGTGTAGTACACGTGCGTGCGTGCGTGCAATTACTGCCCTGTAAAATCAAGCAGACACATCCTAATCCCAAAATATATTCCACCTGTGATTGGTGTTAAGATTCAACATGAGAAGTTCAACCTCAACGTTGAAAACCGACAGTATGCAGTTGCAAACCAGACAGATCGAATTAGACTAGAGATTTAAAAAAAAAAGCAGCTCTCTTTCTGTATCCATAGTGGAATTCAATTTAAATGACACATATGATGAGAAAATCAGAGTATAGTGTTCTCACGTAAAGCTGAGAAGTCTTGTATTCAGTTGCCATGAAATGAAAGGGAGGTTCAGGTCTTGTTTGTTCATAACGCAAGCATCCAGGTTTCAAGTTTGTCACAAATCTGCCGATAGCCATTTGTAAACAGACAATGAGGGAGTCGGGACGATACCAGATACCAGTTATGGAGTCAAAATAATCAGATTTCCAACAATGAGCAACTAAGGCCTCGTTTACACTGCAGGTCTTGATGCCCAATTCTGATTTGTTACCTTTATCCGATTTATTTTTTACCGTCCGTTTACACGTTCTTTCAACTGTGACCCATATCCGATTCACGTGTTTACACTTGCTATACTATCTGACACATCGCGCATGCTTAAAGGGTTAAATTCTCTTGCACAGATGGGCGGACGTGAAATATGCTTGATGCTAGCTCTGCGATAAATGCGAAGTTCGCCAAACATCACCATAATTTTGAGGCGAAGGAGGATGAAAAGAGCCATCATTGCATATATGCTTCAGTTATTGTGTGTGTGAGAGATCTCAGGACTGGTGGGAGCATATTGGCTTTAAATGTTGGCTTTAACAAGGAGCATGCGTTTTTTTTCCTGTTTACACTGTCATAGAACACATCCAATCCGTGTCACATATGAGCTAAAAATCGGAATTGGGTCACATTTCACTGACAGTGTAAACGAGGCCTTGACAAACAAACAAACAAAAAAAGTTTATTTAACATTTTGTAGCATTATAAAAGAGAGCCGTGTTAAAGAAAACAAAGATTGTGTCATTGTGTCATTATTCACTCAGCGACATACTGTACAGGTTTGGGAAAACACAAAGGAAATTTTCCATGGAACATGAAAGTACAAATTGGGAAGAACTTTCAGTCACAACTTCATGTTAATCCACTGGACTTGTGAACTATATTTCACCTCTCACACCAATCTGCATATTAAACGTCACGTTAGATATGACAGCCAAAAACCCAGAAGTCCATGCGACGTATGCACAATATTTAAAGGTATAGTGGAGGATTTTCTTTTTCCGGGTGGATCATCAAGACTATTGGTCCTCCTAATTGTCAATCATTCTGGTGATATGTTTACGTAAGGCCGTCGTACGTGCTCGTCCTTTCTGCGCATGCGCACTTTCAGGTGTATATGTGTGTGGTGAGCTACGGTTTCAGCCATTCATTGAAGCTCGCCGTTCTCACCGGGTTTTTTCAAAATGTCTGAGGGTCGCAAGAGAAAAAGTGTCTACGAATTGTATGACAAGAAGAGAAAGGCCTCTGAAAAAAGAAACAAGACCAGAGTGTTTTTGGGAGAATATTTCACACACTGGCGTGCGCTAAAAGCACAGGTTGGGCTTCCCACTGATGCCTCAGTCGTGAAGTTACTACTCGACAGGTAAAGTTTGGCATGCTATTTGGAGAAATCCATTTAAAATCACTGCTAGTAAAAGTTAATGTAAGCTATGATTAGCGATGCTAGCCGTCTCTCGTGCACACGTTTAATAGGCGTTCCCTCTCAGTTAGAGTTTTGCGCATGTGCATTTTTTCAAAAAGTGGGGAGGGCGGTTCTTTTCTAAAATTCGGGAAAATCCTCCACTATACCTTTAAAAGTCTTCAGATTTTTTTGTGTGCATATTTTTTTGTGTGTGAATTTCTATCATGAGTGATGTCACTATGAACTGCTGATGGAAGCCAAAAAAAGTTGTATGAAATTTTACTTTTTGTGTTCCACTGGAAAAATATCAGCATACAGGTCTGGATCTTCATGAGGGCGAGTAAATAATGACGGAATATTTATTTTGGGGTGAACTATTCTTTTAACAAATCACAGAGGCTCTGTTTTATAAAGCCACCAAATGGAAAATGCATTTGTTTATTGCAACGATAAACCTCAGAAAATAAAGCACACTCCCATGACGGCGGCGCTATAGTTATTTGCACATTTCAGACACAGTAATTTGGGCTTTGACTGGAGCAAGACAATACCTCACCAAAGCATGATTAAAGGGCATAATCGCCTCAATAATCTTGATCATTTAGTCTAATAGTCCTGTGGTGGGCTCCTCTATCAGCAAATAAAAAGAAAATCATGCATTTCTAGGATGTTACAGAATGTTTGAATATGGACATGTGGTTGTGTGACGCTCAACAAAATCACACAAGGTCAAAGAAAATACAAACCAGATGACATTAAAAACGAGGATAAACATAATTTGTGCTGTTTTACTGACTAAAGACAAAAAGAAACAATCATGTATGGTGAGTGTAAGGCCTAATCCTCCAATTGACCCTTCGCAGGGAGTTTGATTGACAGGCGATCTGACCAATCATAATCCGCCATACGCCGAATCCGCCATTTATGTCCGACAAAGCAGTCGGGAGAGTTAGTAGATTAACGTTGGTGGATTAGAACTTGAAAAACGTGTACTGACGTCTTTCCGCGGTTAAAACAACATTCCTTCTGATGTTCTTTCATGTTTATATGATGCTATAAATGAACTAGAAGGAAGAGATGATCGGTTCACGAGCAGCTTTAACTGAGCGATCTGTCACGACACATTAAAGAGCCACAAAATGGTATTTATTGTTACATTTCTTTAAAAATGACCAAATTTGAAAGTTGACTTTGTTTCATATCAAAAGTAAGCTGGTCTGTCCTGTGTGTCAGTGTGTTGTCAGTGTCCTCTCTCCTCCGCGATGTGTGTTTCACTGCGTGAGAACATGGTGTGTGGTGTGAGAGAGGCGTGGCTTGTCGGACATAGCAACAGTAACTACAGGGGGCGGGTCTTTCAGAACAGTCAATTAAACAAGCAGGCCCTAAATATCTCTACCAAATGTAAGTATTACATTTAATAAGTGCCAAGCAGTGAATCCTATATATGAAATCCCTGTATTTATTTTATCATCTGGTTTAAAGCTCCCCTGATAGTATTAGAAATACAGCGAAGCTCAATGTTCGACTCCCTCACACCTGCTTCGGGCAGATGTTCAAAGTAAATCAAGTTTAACCTCAAACCATGTTGCCGTCTCCAGGGGTTCATCTCATTCGGTTCACACAGAGTTCAGTTATTCACAGGAGTGACGCATTCACACTTGAAAGATTCAGACAGAGACATGAACGGAACAACTAGTTTTTAACACAGTCACTCTCTTTACTGACAGCTAAACAGATGCACATTTGCTGCTGTTCATACAGATGTTAGTGCTAAAGTACTTAAATTTGTTTTGTACCTTTACACCGTGTCCTAACCAGACGCGATGCGATAAGATTCCAGCGACAAATAATGTATCAAATAATGTAAATAAAAACCCACAGCCAATCAGAACAGCGTGTGGGCAGAGTCAGCCAATCAGAACAGCGTGTGGGCGGAGTCTCGCGGCGAGTGCACGGCACCAGAGCGTAATCTTGACGGCACTCGCTAGAAAATGGATAAGCAGCTACATAATCAAATTCACAAATATTACACCATTTAAATATTATTCAAATACATAGTCTACTGAGTTACAAAAACAATCTTTGTCAAAGAATACACTTGTTTGTTCACAGTTTGAGGTGAATTATCCATTGTTTCTTTTACAGCTACAAAGCTGGAGCACTAAATGATATTCAAAGTCACATTACACATTACACAAATTAACATTAAATTAAGCACATAAAGGCCCTGTCCCAAATGGCACACTCCGTGGACTTGTGGACTTCCTCAGAGTCCACACTTTGGTGACGTCATGTAGTGCAGACCTATAGGGCCCCTGGCACGAGTCCACGAGGGCACATTGAGAGGTATTTTTGGGGAAATAACGGTCTGGTTGTTGTTGGACAGGAGAAATCACATTTTTGCGCTCCGACGTCTCATCTCCATGTCCACTACACAGCCTACTTTTACAGTTCTATATTTTGATATTGTGAATGCCACCTGGACATTAGACAATATTACATCATGCTTATTTAAATGATGTATACAGTTGTACATAATAATAGTAAATAATGTTCCATTTGAATAAAGATTACAATTTTAACACATAATGAAAATGTGCATGAGTTTCAGATGAATTTACAGGTTTCAATATTCATACTATGTTTACATATGACTCAGTAAAGCCCTGACATTCGGTTCTATTTATTTAATGAATCATAATGTGATCGTATTATTCAACGCACTATTATACTGGTCGATGACCATAATGTTTGTATAAACTGTAGGCAACAACTGGTAAAATGTACATCTAGGTCATAAAAACCATAATATTTTCTTATTTCTTAGCGAAATCTCCTCCCATCCGTTGTCTGATTGGCCTTTCGCAAGGATTACTGGGTAGTTAAAGTGTGTGGAGCCTGCATCTATGTGTGGAAGACCGCTTCAAGGGTACCAAAGGGGGCGCTGCTGAGCACACTTCAGAGCGCTAAAATGCTGAATGGGACGGCCTAGACTCAGCGAGCACGCGCAATTTAAGTCCACGAGACCGAAAGTCCACATGAAGTGCGCCATTTGCGACAGGGCCAAACAGTACCTGAGATTATCATCGCCACACTTTGTGTTTGTTGTTCCAGCGCGACGTCACAGAAAAATAGAAACAGTTTCTAAAATAGAATCATCGTCAGGACAAACACTCTGATTAACATGGAAAATAACCTTTTATCGTGTGTAGTTAGGACACGGTGTTATAATACAACTACCAGTGATAAAGTGTAAGTCACATGATGAATCAAAGAAGTCGTTTTTCCACAAGCTTAAGTAATAAGTGTCCAGTGTCACAAACATAAAATACAAAATGCCATCAGCGCAACAATCACGACCGTAAAACAGTAAGAAAATTATATAACATCATAATATATATATATATACACACACACACACATACATACACACATATACATACACACATACACACACACACACACATACACACACACATACATACACACACACACATACATATATATAACTGATAAGAACTTTATAATAACTAATAATAAAAAACTAAGAAGAGACAGTTTCAATGAAAAACCATCAAACTTCTCGCCCAAAACTGTAAATGTAACTATTTTACAGTAAAATTACATGAAATGTCCCTGGTTTTAGGCTAATTGTTGCATTTTTACAGTTGTTTACATTACAATTACAATAATTTTTACAGTGTATGCATTTTTATATTTTATGTCCCTGAACAACTTTGTCCAACATCATTTTGAAGAGCAGAACAGCGCAAACATGTAATCGATCTATAGCAATGCTTGTATCTATTTTACAAAACCCATCTTCTGTCAACAGCTCAATGCTGTATCCCAGTAAAGCATGCACCGCTGCAGTTTAAATGCTAAGGAACAAATTGCCTTGTTAAAGTAATCATAAATCATCAACACCATCAAACACGCTGGCACTGCCCTTGGCCAACACTCATTCATCTCTAAAGAGCAGAGAGCGCTGCGTGCTTGTTACACCGTGAAGGATTCATCACATTATAGTGCCACTTTAACGCAAATGACTGCAAGCGTTAAGATGCATTGCACGGTTAAAAAAATACAGCGCTTTAAAATCAAATTACGAATTGCATCAAATCGTCTATTGCTTGATGTAAAAATCAACAGATAAAAGAGACATCTCACTGTATTCTGATTCTCAGAGCTGACAGTGATGTGCATTAATAACACAACACGAGAGAAAAATTCCCAGGGCATCTATCACCAATTCTTGTCTGAAATGATTTATTCAGAAGGATGCGATCTGATTGGATGGCTACATTGTGCTAAATATAAAGCAGCTCTGTTGTCACCTGTGGCCTCAGTCTCATGCATCTGGGAAAACAGGAGAATTCCTAGAGACGATCAAAGGCTTAAATCTATGAATCCAGCAACCGTGTAGTTAACCAATGTTGAAAAATACATTTAATTCATCCAATATACTGCAACCTGTGCACATTTAAGAGCAGATTTGCCGGAAAAAGAAAAAATAATATGCACTCAATATTCAAACAATGACAATGTGCATTCTGGTGCAGGAAGACACAGCGTGCATGTCAATGAGGCCGCTAATGAAAATCAGCCATCAACCTGCAATACATGCACATTACACCAGAGAATTACATTATAGATGTTATTCAGCACTCCGCACGGCTGTTTCTATTCATCGATTTTCCATTCTGAACAAGGAATACGGATGTCAGAGGAATTACAACTCGTATTTGTGCGATTGCAAACCTGAAATGGTCATGTAATAACCACCACTGTTTCTCAACAACTCCCTCTTCCATCCAAACTTACACTTACAATTTCACTGCAAAAACAATGAGTTCAAATGCACAACATGCTTAATCTTTCCTTTCACACCGCAGCAGAAAACGTGCTCTGTGTTTGAACAGTGAATGCTGGGTAATTACTTCACTCCATAAAAGAGCCTTTAAATCATTAAATGTAATCCATTAAAAATCTTGTTTAATGATCGGGATAGTTTAGTCCCATTAATTATGCTAATTGTTAAACGAGACAGGGTAAACAAGAGCTGAAAACAATTCTCTCTTTTTCTTTTCAAATATATTTGGACTTTTACTCTCCCGTAATGTCTTTCATGCAAACATATTTGCGCAGGTAATTGTGTTTAAAGATTAACACGGCTTTAATGAGAGTGACCCTGTCCATTAAGTCATTCTGTCGCATTTAATGCATAAATAGCAATATTACATCGCTTTATTCTCATTCATTAAATTATGGGAAAAGGGAGGAAAAATAACTATTTTAGCATAAAGCTTAAATGGGTAATATAGCAAAAAAATGGGCAAAATAGCTTGTTTTTGGATGATATTATATATCTTAATATTTTGTGAATGCCTCAAGCTTTTTTCTCAAATTAGAAGAAGTGTAATTTATTAAAATTATTATTACGGGTTCAAAACAAGCCGTGATTATTTTAAGTAGAGTAATATATTTTACATTGAACATACAAAACAAATCTTCTGTATAAATTAAATTGACTATCAAGCTCAAGAATAATTTTCAGTTATTATAAACCAATAATATATAACTATTGTTACAAAAAAATTTTCATATGAAAAAGAAAATTCTGTGAAAACTGAGTGATGAATCAATTAAAGCTGCCGTCGGCAAGTCTGGCAGATTGGGTCGATTAGCCAAAATTTTGAATGTTTACAACTCTCATGCCCCTCCCCACTACCAGCGAGCACCCTCCCATCGAGGTCGTGCTCCTCAGTGCGTCACTGTGCGTGTGTACCTGATTTTCTGTGAACGCGTCCGTCTCTTCAGCATCTATCAACACCATGGACTCGGAGGTAGGCTGCCCTGGCTAATCTATCCATAGATAGCAATAACCGAGGAATTGGAAGCTTGTTAGTAGATTTTCTCTCCGCCATCACGCTTCATGCAATCTCCAGGCGAACTTCAGGCGTGGCGTGTGCATGTGATATTAACGTGCGCGAGTGAGGGGGGGATCTGTGGCGTGTGCACGACCTGTGATTGACAGTCAGATCTCACCCCCCCCTGCGCTGATTGGACCTGATGAAGAGGGAGCGCTGGATTTTTGCAAAACAAATAACACGCTCCAGGTGGAGTTAGAAGCTCGGGTTTTTTTCTAAAACCACCTTATTTATGTTGTTCTGTCGGATTATAGTGTCGATTACACTGAATATGATCAAAAAAATGTTGCCGACGGCAGCTTTAATTAGTTTGAATTGATTTGCCGAAACTGACAGTTAGAACTAGTGGTCAACCGATATATCGGCCAATATTTGGCATTTTTAAAATATCGGCATCGGCCGATACGTTTTTCTGATTGGCCGATGTATTGGAAGCGGGACTTTTATTTTGACGGGCGGCGCTGAGAACACCAGCGCCTGATCACACAGCGCTCACTCACATTCTCCATCTTCATTAGTTCACGATCTCTGTCAGTCACACATCTAATACTTTGTTAGACAGAACTGGTAAACAAAGAAAGTAAATAAATGCTATGCGAAAAAGTAAAGTGTTGCTTTTATATTATTTGCAACAGAAAAGGCAAACATTCAGGCTAAAATACTTTCTCATTTACCGTCAACACCGAGATGCGTCAAAATCAATCAAAACCCACAGCCAATCAGAACAGCGTGTGGGCGGAGTCTCGCGGCAAGTGCACGGCACCAGAGAGTAATCTTGATGGCACTCGCAAGAAAATGGATAAGTAGCTACATAATATCTATCTATATATCTATATCTATATCTCTATATCTATATCTATATCTATATCTATATCTATCTATCTATCCATCTATATATATATATATATATATATAGTCAAGTCAAGTCAAGTTTATTTGTATAGCGCTTTTCACAATACAGATTGTATCAAAGCAGCTTCACAGTATTAAATTAAAATAATACAACAAAGTTTGTTTCAAGAGGAATTTATTGATTGATAAAATTAAATTAAATATCCCCAAAATATCCCCAACTGGCTTTATATCGGCCATCGGCCACCCTGCTCTCAAAGATATCGGCTTCGGCCATCAAAAAAACAATATTTTGAACAGATTTATGATGAATTAATCAAACTTTCTAATTCGAATGCTGTTTTTGCAACTGAACTTTAAAATCAGAGACACTATTAAAATGACAGTCGGAACACTCTAATATTAACAAACCAAAATAAAAAAAAGGACAACCAGCTGAATCATATATTATGAATATTCAATATATCACTGAGCCCTACAAAAACAAAAACTTGTCCATTTAATATTTCTACTTATTTGAAATAATAAGCAATTTCTACTTATTCTACTAAATTCGATCAATCAAGTGTAATAAAAGCTTTCTGTACTCAAACAGAGACATGACCACCTTCTGTGTGTGTTCACAATCACTGCCTCTATTAAAAAAAAAAAAAAAAAAAAAAGAAGCATATTTTGATCATTTTCCACTTCCCATGTAAACAAAGAGACTGCTAATTGATGGAAGTAGTGGTCCCGGATCCCCCTGAGTGACGAAGGTCATCCCGACTCTCTCTCGCCCGCCGACGGGGGGAGAAACAGCGCCGTTACTCCCTCGCTGCCATTTTTCTTCCCTGACAAAGACTCCATCTGCCACCGAGCCATTTGCAGCCTGCGAGTCAGAATATCAATGATTTCCAAGCATTCTGCGAGCCTGCCTTCACCTTGGCGTCACCTCTACGAGTGTTGGGAAGAGCTGACGGCAGGGATATTCTCCTCAGCACCGCAGGCCAACACTCATCCAACTAAGTGCCGTTTATGCAGCTCCGAGGAGGAGAGAGGATGATGATGATACTGGAGCCATTTTAGACGCACGTCCCAAAAGCAGGAGAATTTTCCGGCAGATTCTGGAGTCAATTTTACAGAGGATAGAAAACAAGAGGTCGAAGCCATTTCTCGATGCTGCTTAAATCAGTTCCTGCAGCAGCTCATGTCAGATTTACCATGATCTTTTCAGATAAGAGCTCACTGCACTGTGAAACACAAAGGTTCAATGGGGTTCTGTGTAGAATTCTAGGTTCTTTTGATCCCAATTTTAAAAGTTCTAAATAAGAAGGCATGTCTTAAATGATTGCATAATACTTTCATGTTTAATGGGGGTATTTCCAATTTTTTCCAAGTAATGAAGTGTGTTTACGAGCTGTTTGTGGAATTAATTTAAAATTAAAACTAAATCCATATAATTATTCCATGATGGGAACCCTTTAAGGTTCTAGAGCTTTTTCTTCTAAGAGTATAACAATATAGTGTAGGCCTACTATATATAAAAAAATTAATATATATATATTATATATACCGGTATATATATATATATATATATATATATATATATATATACAGTATATACAGTATATATATATATATATATATATATATATATATATATATATATATATACAGTATATATATATATATATATATATATATATATATATATATATACAGTATATATATATATATATATATATATATATATATATATATATATATATATATACAGTATATATATATATATATATATATATATATATATATATACAGTATATATATATATATATATATATATATACAGTATATATATATATATATATATATATATAGTATATATATATATATATATATATATATATATATATATATGTGTGTGTGTGTGTGTGTGTGTGTGTGTGTGTGTGTGTGTGTGTGTGTGTGTGTGTGTGTGTGTGTGTGTGTGTGTGTGTGTGTGTGTATAAAAATATATAAAAAAAATAATATATATAAAAAAAAATTATTATCTATTATTATTATTATTATTATTATTTATTATTAATATATATATTTATTTATTTATTTTACTTTTATATATATATATATATATATATATAAATATATATATATATATATTTATTTATGATTTTTTTTTTTTTTTTTTTGGTGAAATTCTATTTATTAATTTGCTCTAAAATGGCTCAAGTTTTTGTCCTAATTAGAGGAACTATCATTTATATAAGTCAAAATGATTACATTTCACTCTTTCTTCCTGAAATAACAAACTGCGTGGAAAACATTCCTTAATTATTTTAACTACATTTTTAACATAATTTACTTTTTACGTTAAAATACGTGAAATTAGGGTTTCTCTGATTGGAAAAAGTGAAACAAAACACCTTCAATTCAATATGTTCAAAAATCATTTTCAGGTAATGTATACAGGTAAGTTTAATATAATACATATATTTCTACAACATTTAACATTTAATATAAAAAAAGAGAATCTGAGACTTCTGTGAACATTGAGTGAAGACATACAGTAAATCATTGAATCAGAGTTTGAATTGATTTGCTGACACTAAGTTTGAACAGATTACAGTACAGTAACACTGTTTCTAATACTGAATTATAAAACGGATAGTTCCGGTCCTTGATTCTGATTGGTTGAGCCGCGTTCAAAGCCGTTATAAATGACTCAAACACACACACCTGTGACCATTACATTAGCGTTACTGCGCAACCGCCGCTTGTGTTGCTGCATGTGTTGCTTAGCAACCTCTTCGGAACTACATTGCTTGGCGGAGGAATAAATGTGTTATAACGTAATATTTTTTGTTGCTGTTGTTTATTTTATGAATAAAATAAATATTTTTATGGAGTAACCGTTTTATAAAAGCAATAAGCCTCTCGAAGCCGTGATTTACAGTGGATTTAGAACAGCTAATGGGGTTTGAGGCGCTCCGCTCCGCGTCCTAGCTAACAACGCCCCTTAGCTGCTCTAAATCCACTGTAAATCACGGCTTCGAGAGGCTTATTGCTTAAGTTTAAATCACAGACACGATTAAAATGTCTGTCTGAACACTCTTACATTTTCCATGATCTTTCTTTTTTTAAAATGTTTCCAAACTCAAAACTTTTTCCCCATTTAAAAAAACCAGCAAGACGTAAGAGGACGAACGGACCAGAGGAGGCCGTGACCCTGCGTGTGAACCCTTCACTCTTCAGATAGACAGGTTTGGACGACAGATCATCCCTATCTGTGTGTTTGCCATGTTACTTAAGGAGCTCGACCTCACCTGACCCGCTGTAGGTTTATCCCAGCTGAGCCCCACAACTATACACACGCTCGGCTCTAATAAATCGCCACTTCACCACCTTTATTTCAGCACCACAGAAACACACTGATTAGTGCCGGGATTGATTTCTCCAAAGATGGACCTCAGAAGGTTATGCTGTGACCTCAGGCCACAGAGTCATCTCAGAGAAAAACATCACAAAACACACATCTGTCGGTTCATCCTCCGACCCTGAACAAAGACGGATACAATCATGCAGTCCCTTTCATTTATAGGGTTGATATTGTCATCTAAAAGTTAAAACTATTAAATTCTTTTGTTTTATGTAACTGAAAAAAAGCTGAAATAAATGAAGAGTTCAGATGCAAAAGCCATCAGAAATTTTCTTCTAGAATTATCATTTTTATCAAGCTCGTAAATGTAAGTTTAATAATTTCACTTAAATGGCAATGCAAATTACCTATTAATTGTCATTTAAAGTGAAATTACTTAACTTAAATATACAAGCTTGATAAAAATGATCATTCTAGAAGAAAATTTCAGATGGCACTTGGAGGCTTTTGCATCTGAACTCTTCAAATATAAATATTAGATGGAAAAACTTGCCTTGGCAACTAATTCTGAAGTTCAAAATTACTAAAAATAAAAATCGATACAAAAATAAAGCTAAATGGATTTTTTAGAAATGATAAAATTAAGGTTTTAAAAAGAGCGGTTCATTCATAAATCTGTAAGATCTTCCCATCATGCTGTGGAAATACAAACCAGAAGACAGAACACAACGAGCGCAGTGATGAAAAGAGGCGGGGCTACACAAAGGGGCGGGGCTACACAAGCTCTATATAGACCTTATGCACCAGAGAAACGAGGGCGCCGCCATCTTTAGAATATTGTCTTTTAACTTACGTTTTTGCGGTCGCTCTGTATATTTCTGTGGCGCTGCTGTCCAGGAGTAATTCGCTTTTGAAGAGGATTTACTTAATGTAAAGTTAACGAAAGTTATCATGAGGACTGTAATGTTTAAAGCAGATGACTTAACAAATGTCAGTCGACCGGGAAGATTTTAAAACGAGCCGTTCATTCATAAACACACAAAATCGCTGTGAAAATACAGACCGGAAGTCAAAAGACAACGAGCGCAGCGCTGAAAAGGGGCGGGGCTACACAAGGTCTATAGTACGCACTTTTTTAACGTTCATGAAGCAAGTTTCAAACCAAATGTAGAGCCTATACTATACAGTACGTGTTTTCGGACGCATCGTTAGAATTTGTTTATCTGCACGACTGCTTACTGAAATCATGCAAATCATGCAAAATAAATATTTTAGGGATATAGCTGACAAAATTTTGGGATTTATGAATTATGATGCCTTAGAAAATGATCTAAATGCAGTTTCCTCAGGAAGTGCTTTCTGTTAAGTCACTGACTAAGTGGGCAGTGATGCCGCCGCCTTCAATTTCAGACACAGCCAATGCGAAGCAGTGACCTACTAAGCTTAAGCAGTGTGTGTGTGTGTGTGTGTGTGTGTGTGGCCACCCGCTGGCTTTGACCTTAGAGATGCGTTCTGTGCGCTGGTGATGTGATGAGTGTGTCATTACAGCTCAACATATTCCTGACCTAATGAGCCGTCTCCTCTGATCACATCACAGCAATCTGTCACTCGCAAAGACGCCGCTAAAGGACATACACACCAGAAATCCATACAACACACAGTCATGAACACGACATTTCTTCAGCTTCACAACAGGCTTTATTTTGCCATAATGACCAGCTGATTGTATTTGTGCACAATCACACTTTTCTTTTTCTCTAGGATATTCTCCTCTTTAAATCCACTCTTCCATCTCAGAGCCACCGTTTAGATCCACGCGATTTACTGAGAAACACTTAAACACAATCCCTCCAAAGCAACCACAAAACGATTGGAAAAACAAATCTAAAGTGTGTTTAAAAAAAAAATATATATATATATATAAGAAGTGCTTTAAAATGCATCCAAGTATTGAAAAGCGCAACTTAATATACAGCAAGATTTCTGAAAAACTTTTAGCAGCTCTACAACACTAAAAAAATAAGGACTTGAGCTTTCACATTTACAATTAAGCTCAATATTTATTATTAACTGAAAACTATTTTTGCATTAGGTGTCATCATATTAAGAACGAGAACTACAACGATAACTATAACCAAAAAAGTTTAAAGGAACACTCCACCGTTTTTTGAAATAGGGCTTATTCACCTTCTTTCCCACATTTAGATAGGTGGGCAAATGCATTTTTGTCTCAGTGAATGCATTGCTTTAGTTTGACAGGGTCGGCGTGAGCTTAGCTTAGCATAATGAATGGAATCCTTTGTTGCCAGCTAGCATGTCCTGAATAAAAGTGATATAAAAAATAAAAAAAACCCTACCTAATTACTTCTTGTGGCCTGCGTATTCACAACAAGTACAAATAGCGATGCAGATTAACACTAGGCGATTTCCTAGGCAGATATTGACTTATATATTAAGGACTATATTAGGGGGAAGCACAGGCGAAGCACTGCTACTTGGGCGTGATATCTCTGTGCCCAAGTAGCAGTGCTTCGCCTGTGCTTCCTCCTAATATAGTCCCAAGTCAAAATCTGCATAGGAAATCGCGTATTTGTACTCGTTGTGAATACGCAGGCCACAAGAAGTAATTAGGTGGGTTTTTTTATTTTTTATATATCACTTTTACTCAGGACATGCTAGCTGGCAACAAAGGATTCCATTCATTATGCTAAGCTAAGCTAGCGCCAACCCTGTCAAACTAAAACAATGCATGCACTGAGACAAAAATGCATTTGCCCACCTATCTAAATGTAGGAAAGAAGGTGAATAAGCCCTATTTCAAAAAACGGTGGAGTGTTCCTTTAAAAACACTAAAGGCCCTTGCACACTGAGACGGCCTCACGTCATGTCAATCACGCTTACACACTGCCTCCGAAACTTTGGTCCGTCACTAAAAAATTCGGATTGTGTTCGATTTCGTGGAATTTAGAATGTGTAATGTGTAATAGAATGTGTAGAATGTGTAATTTACTGTGTAATGTAGAATGTCACAGAATTTGGCATATATTTGATGAATAAGGGTACTTTATGTGTTCGATTGTCTGGTCCAAACCAGAGTTTGAGTTGGATTGCTCTCTCCTCCCCCGCTGGACTGTTTTATAAGATTGTCCTATTGCTAAATTAACTCTTTCCCCGCCATTGACTGAACTTTCCATCATTTATGAGACCATACTTTCCAACCATTGACAGAATTGTATGTGTTTTCACTGTTATATGGTAGGGGGCGCTATTGCACATCTTCTATAGAGTACAGAATCTCCGGATCAAAACACGGGTGAAAAAGCAGCAGAAACAAGCGATATCATATGTAAGCAGACGCATTTGTAAAATAACGTGATCATCAAACATTAAACAGCATATAATTCAAAACTGCCTAATGTTACCGAATGAAATGTCGACCCAGGACGAGCTTTAGGGGTGTTGATGGACTCGATCTACTCCATCTGTGTTTTAATCATCGTTCTGAATCCGATCCAGACGTAGTCTTTGACAAAAATGTGATTTTCTCAGCTTTTTGTTCAAAATGTTGCTTTTTATTAAAAACTTGCCCACATTCAAGTGTTGATAAAAAAATTATAAAATGTTTTGTTGTTGTGGTTTAAAAGCAGAGGGTCTGTTCTTTCTTTTGATATATTTGAATGTTGTTGTTTTTTTATACAACAAAATATTCTGAGGGCCATGAAATTTTTGTGAAAATGATTTTTTAAAAAAATGCTGGGTTTTTTTTTTTAAACAAAAATTCTGGTGTAAAAAGTGTTAAAATTAAATTATTAAATTTTATGAATTAAATTCATTAGACATATTTTTTGATCATTTAACTTTCAAATGGAATCCAGAAAAATGTAAACAAAACATGGAACATGGGAAAAAAATAAAACTGAATTTGGGAAAAAATACAATGGATTTCATAGGGCCCAAAACTCTATGAGAATAGTGGAGTTCACACCACAACTATAACGACACAGAGGAACAACACCGTTGTAATCACTTTCAGATCGATTTTTCCCAGTTGATGAGCGAATAAAAACATTGACAGCCAATCAGAATCTACCTGACTTATAAACAAACATAACATGATGCTCATTGGTGTGCATGTTAATGACTTAAGTTATACTTATAATATCATTCATGGCGGGAACAGGCGTGTGTGAGCTTTCACTTACTGTTAATGATGGCCTCTATTTCAACCCAGTGACATCACTGTGACATCATCACTGCAGAATCTGGAATAAAACAAAAAAGGAATAATTACTCCTCATTAAAAGGTGAAAATGCATCTTGTTTTCTTTTTATTTATGATATTTATATATTTTTACTGATTTTTTTGCAGTGCATTTACGGCTCTCATTCCTTACAAATCAGCATGAATTAATAGAAACCCGCCGCTTGTATAACTTCCTCATCCTCTGAACAGTCTGCCAGTTTATCATCTTATTAAATATTACCATATGGGTGTGTTTCGTGGAAGTATTAAAGGAAATTAAGCCACGTCTATATTAATATGTGCAATTAATCTTTCTCACTCAAAAAGAGGCACACTTCATTCTCATCTCAAACCTTCACAGAGTCACTGACAAGCTACTGAAATACACCATCGTCAGTGAATTCTTGAAAAGGAAATGGTGTAACACAAAAATCCCACTTGAGAAATGTAAAAACGTGGCGTAAGACGATACCAATCCTGTTAATAACAGCCAAAAGGGTTTCAAAAAACGTGCTGAAAAGAAAAGGTGCAAATTAACTGCAAAATACTTGTGATGAATTAACCACAAATGCACCAGAGACTCTAGTGTCAACGTCAACCAGAAGAACCACAACACAGAAGGCTTCAGAAGCTCAGTGTGTGTGAAGCTCGATCATGATCATGATCTTCACGCAGGACAACAGACCACATGTTTACAAGCATGTAGAGCTAATCAGAAAACCCCTTTCTTCATCTGACTTAAACCTGCCAGAAAACATGTGGGCTGTCCTCAGATATACACTACCGTTCAAAAGTTTGGGGTCAGTAAGATTTTTTTATGTTTTTAAAAGAAGTATCTTCTGCTCACCAAGGCTGCATTTATTTGATTAAAAAACAATAAAAAAAAAACAGTAATATTGTGAAATATTATGACAATTTAAAATGAATGTTTTCTACTATTTTAAACTGTAATTTATTCCTGTGATCAAAGCTGAATTTTCAGCATCATTACTCCAGTCTTCAGTGTCACATGATCCTTCAGAAATCATTCTAATATGATGATTTGATGCTCAAGAAACATTCATTATTATTATCAATGTTAAAAACAGTGTATAATTTTTTTTCACAATTCTTTGATGAATAGAAAGTTCAAAAGAACAGCATTTATTTAAAATAGAATATTTTCTAACATTATAAATGTCTTTACTGTAACTTTTGCTCAGTTTAACTCATCCTTGATGAATAAAAGTATTGATTTATTTGATTTCTTTCCCCCAAAAATTACTGACCCCAAACTTTTGAACGGTCGTGTTTAATGTTACAAAAGCTTTAGATTTCAGATAAATGCTGTTCTTCCGAACTTTCCATTCATCATAGCATCATGAAATAAAAATGTAAATAACTGTTTTCAACATTGATAATAATCATAAATGTTTCTCGAGCATCAAATCGTCATATTAGAATGATTTCTGAAGGATCATGTGACACTGAAGACTGGAGTAATGATGCTGAAAATTCAGCTTTGATCACAGGAATAAATTACACTTTACTGTATATTCACATAGAAAACAGCTGTTTTAAATTGGAATAATATTTCACAATATTACTGTTTTTGTTTGTATTTTTAAACAAATAATTGAACGGTAGTGTATAATTTACAGTGAGAGGAAACAACACTCAAAAAAAATTATATGTTGGCTTTAATTGACTTTTTTATGTCAACCGGTTCCATATAACTGGGTTACGTTTAACAAACATAATTTGTCCATGTAACGTCAACGTCATTTTAAGCGACCCATTTTAAGTAGTCTCAAAGTGAATTTTTAAAGGCTTTATTCAAGTATTCATATTTATATATTCATTCATCCAATAAGATCTCATTTATTTTAGTGACACACAATTGAATTGATAGGCTATAGCTAGCTATTTGCTAGCAGTAGCACATATTAACATCTTAAATGCTAAGATTTACATGCTACGTCATCCAAAACAGTTAAAAGTATTTGAATCAGTCCACAGCCAAACAAAATGCTCCACTCTTCTCCACAATGGTAACCCCCTGTAATTAGTATAATCATTTTCTCAAAAAACATAAAATAACACTTAAAGGAGAACTCCGGTGAATTTTTAAGTTAATCTTGATCGTTTTACCTTTGTGAGTACTGTCTATAGAAAAAAAAACGAACCGGATCGGTGCTTGCAACGCGGAGCTGTTACAGTTAATGCCCAGAGCTCCCATTCAGCTAAAACGGCAGTTTTGGGGGCATAAACCTAAAGAGTGTCTTTGTGCCTCTTAACAGACACAAAATGCAATTAAAATGTCTGTCCAACATGAACAGGGCCCTTACATGACAACAAGATGCGTTTAGCAACTTAGCCATTGTTTAAACTCACCTAAATAGTGTTTTAGACGGCTAGCTGTAGTCTCGCGCTGAAGTCCCGTGGGAACTCAGTTGTAGCCGGAACACGACGCTCCTCCCACCTGCACTATGTGCGCGATTTTTCCCCCCAAACCACTTCAGCGGAAATCCCGCCCTGCAGCTGATTCTAAGGTTTTCATTGGTCATGTCAATCGTCACTGTAACCTAAACCAATTAAATCAGCTGCAGGGCGGGATTTCCTCTTTAGGTTTATGCCCCCAAAACTGCCGTTTTAGCTGAATGGGAGCTCTGGGCATTAACTGTAACAGCTCCGCGTTGCAAGCACCGATCCGGTTCGTTTTTTTTTCTATAGACAGTACTCACAAAGGTAAAACGATCAAGATTAACTTAAAAATTCACCGGAGTTCTCCTTTAATTTTAACATTTATTCTCTCTTAGGCCCGGTCCCAAAATGGCGCACTTCATGTGGACTTTCGGTCTCGTGGACTTAAATTGCGCGTGCTCGCCGAGTCTAGGCCGTCCCATTCAGCATTTTAGCGCTCTGAAGTGTGCTCAGCAGCGCCCCCTTTGGTACCCTTGAAGCGGTCTTACACACATAGATGCAGGCTCCACACACTTTAACTACCCAGGAATCCTTACGAAAGGCCAATCAGACAACGGATGGGAGGAGATTTCGCTCACGGATAATTGTTGACATGGCTGAGAAGAAAATATCACGGTTTTTATGATGTACATTTTACCAGTTGTTACCTACAGTTTATACAAACATTATGGTCATCGACCAGTGGTTGATGTCTCAAACGTAATAATAGTGCGTTGAATAATACGATCACATTATGATTCATTAAATAAATAGAACCGAATGTCAGGGCTTTACTGAGTCATATGTAAACATAGTATGAATATTGAAACCTGTAAATTCATCTGAAACTCATGCACATTTTCATTATGTGTTAAAATTGTAATCTTGGTTCAAAATGGAACATTATTATGTACAACTGTATACATCATTTAAATAAGCATGATGTATATCTATTGTCTAATGCCCAGGTGGCATGCACAATATCAGAATATAGAACTGTAAAAGTAGGCTGTGTAGTGGACATGGAGATAAGACGTCGGAGCGCAAAAATGTGATTTCTCCTGTCCAACAACAACCAGACCGTTATTTCCCCAAAAATACCTCTCAATGCGCCCTCATGGACTCGTGCCAAGGGCCCTATAGGTCTGCACTACATGACGTCACCAAAGTGTGGACTCCGAGGAAGTCCACGGAGTGTGCCATTTGGGACAGGGCCTTAATTCAACCATATGCAAAGCATGCTGGGAACTAACAAGCACCGCCCAGTTTCAGTTAATGCAACACAAATCATGCATGTAACCCAACACAAACGGATTAAGTAAACTCCAATTTTACATATATTCAAGGAGATTGAACACAATCAAATTAAGTTCGGACAAAATGTACAGCAATTGTGTTGCTTAAGCTCATTTTAATTAAGAAATTTGAACAAGCAGCAAAAATCTAATCTTAATTTTTTTCAGTGAATGTTCAAACAAGTAAAACTGACTAATGTTACTGAAAAGAAGGGCTATCTACAATTAAATCTTTTGAGAATTAATATAATCACAAAACACACAGACTGTCTAATAATTATGAAATAGATGTTGCTGGGCAAGTTTTTGCAATGCATCAATTATGTTTCGATCATTAAATAGAGCCTTGTTTAATATAACACAGGGCTGAATTTACTTTCATTTAGCTGAAGGCATTGACACGCTCTCAAATTACTGATCATATGGAACAAGCCGACTTAAGACACTCACAGAGAGACAGAGAGACAGAGATAATGAAACTGGAGAGAGACAGACTGACAGAGATGAGCTTTTCACAAAAGTCACGTCATTCTGTATGGCCTCTCGTCAAGTCTCAACTCTGACATTTATGGAAATTACCACCAGATGAACAAAAACAGCTGAAGGGAAAACCATTCTGCAGCCTGGGAAACTCACTTTGAGCAATATTAATCATTGTGAAGGCTAAAAATCCTCATTGATATACTAGAACAGGCATCCACCATGTTCATAAAAGGGTGAGAGAGAGATCTGGGATCTGATGTTTAAAGGAACACGCCGACGTTTGGGGACTTTAGCTTATTCACCGTATCCCCCAGAGTTAGATAAGTCCATACATACCCTTCTCATCTCCGTGCGTGCTGTAACTCTGTCTGATGCACACACCGCTAGCTTAGCTTAGCACAAAGACTGGAGGTAAATGGCTCCGCAGAAGTAGCAGTGCTTCGCCTTCTGAGAATATAGTTCCCAGTATGTATACGGTTAGAAGATGGCTGTGTGTCATGTGACCTTGCTATTTGTACACGCTGTGACTATACAAATCACAACATGGAAATAGGAAAATGTTGGCGTTATTTTGACACTTATTGGGAGCCGTATGCTAGCTGGAGCCATTTACCTCCAGTCTTTGTGCTAAGCTAGGCTAGCGGTGTGTGCGTCAGACAGAGTTACGGCACGCACGGAGATGAGAAGGGTATGTATGGACTTATCTAACTCTGGGGGATACGGTGAATAAGCTAAAGTCCCAAAAAGTCGGCGTGTATGAACAATGTTGTATACAAAATAAAACTGGCATATATAAATTGCTTAATGTTGATTAAACTAAAACTAAAAATGACAAAAAATGTAATATATACTGTATATACAGTACAGGCCAAAAGTTTGGACACATTACTATTTTTAATGTTTTTGAAAGAAGTTTCTTCTGCTCATCAAGCCTGATTTTATTTGATCAAAAATACAGAAAAAATATGTAATATTGTGATATATTATTACAATTTAAAATAATTGGTTTTCAATTTATTATACTTTAAATTATCATTTATTTCTGTGATGCAAAGCTGAATTTTCAGGATCATTACTCCAGTCTATCACATGATCCTTTAGAAATCATTCTAATATGATGATTCATTATCAAAGTTGGAAACAGTTCTGCTGCTTAATATTTTTTCATAACCTGTGATACTTTTTTAGGATACTTTGATGAATAAAAAAAAAATAAAAAAAGCAAATGTTTTAAAAATAGAAATCTTTTGTAACAACAATATACACTACTGGTCAGTAATTTGGGGTCAGTCATTTTTTTTCTTTCTTTTTTTTGAAATAAATCAATACTTTTATTCAGCAAGGATGTGTTAAATTGATAAAAAGTGATAGTAAAGAAGATTTATATTATTAGAAAATATTTTTTTATTTTGAATAAATGCAGTTCTTTTTAACCTTTTATTCATCAAATATATTAAGCAGCAGAACTGTGTCCAACACTCATAATAAATCAGAATATTAGAATGATTTCTAAAGGATCATGTGATAGACTGGAGTAATGATCCTGAAAATTCAGCTTTGCATCACAGAAATAAATGATAATTTAAAGTATAATAAACTGAAAACCAATTATTTTAAATTGTAATAATATATCACAATATTAATTTTTTTTTTCTGTATTTTTGATCAAATAAATGCAGGCTTGATGAGCAGAAGAAACTTCTTTCAAAAACATTAAAAATAGTAATGTGTCCAAACTTTTGGCCTGTACTGTAAACTGTTCAAAAGTTGGCAAGATTATTTATGTTTTTGAAAGAAATCTATATAGTTAAAAAGCGGAAAGATAAAGAAACCCCTTTTTCAGATACTTTTCAGCTTTTTAAAACATTGAGAAAGATTTTGTGTTCATCCCTCGGCCCTTGCACGCACATATCTTTGTCAGTCATACCTGACAAACAACAACAAACAGGCCTGCAGAAACCAGACTTATAAATGCCTTTCATTATATGATTCTGCGAAACACAACCTGCTAGTCAGAGGCAGGTGATCATATATTTTCCCACAAGACAAAGCATGCATATTTCAAACGCGAGCTCGTCTCCTGTTAAGACATTCTGCATTACGACAGGTCTTTCCTGCCTTTACGAACTGCCGGAATGACTTGATTTCTTTTATGAACTCCATGTTTTATCCAGTGCTGGAGGTCACTGCACAAAAAAAGGGGGGAAAAAAAGCTCTTAAACTCTTTGAAGCGCAGCGTTAAAGAGACGGCTTGAGTTACAGATCGGTCTCTCTGCCATTGTTTAAAGAGAGAGAGACAGACATATTGTCTTCTCATGAGACAGGACTCGTGATAATGATAGTAAGGAACAACTATGTTGAGAAAATAGAGACTATCCTGTTCATCCACACCCCACCCTATAACTTTAACTTTAACGGATTATGAGGATACAGCGTTTCCTGGTGAGTCGGGAACGTGCCAGCTAACAATCACTCGAGGACATCTTCATTTCAAGACCTGACGTTTGAGTTCTCCACCTTTACATGGGGGGGGGGGCAGTGTCACCTGAAAACAAAAAACTAAAAAGATCAAATATAAACAGAGTACATAAGGGAAATAAATTGTATTTGGTTTTTCTTAGTAATATTTACAGTTTTTGCTGTATTTTATCTACACTCTCAGAAAATAAAGTACATAATTGTACCTTTAGGGGTACAATGGCTTGTCACTGGGGCTGTGGTACAATATTGTACCTTAACTTTTAAAAGAAACGGTGCATATATGTACCTTTTAATGCTTTTTGACCCTCAAAAAGGTACATATATGTACCTTGAGGTCCAATAATAAGCCCTATGGGGTACGTTAGTGTAGATTGTACCTTGGGGGACAGAAATGGACTCCTACTGTACCCCTATTTCTGACAGTGTATACTGCTACCACACTGTACATGCATACTACATTAATATTATTTACTTGTATTGTTTTGTAATATACTAACATGTTTTGAAGTAAGCATTTATCATTTTCTCTCTCTTTTTTTTTTTCTTTGTTAGTTTTCTTTTTGTTGCTGAATCAGAGAGTAAGAAATACCTCTACTTAATTTCATCCGTATTTCTTGGTTAATATGTCGAAACAAACACTGTATTGTCTTTCTTTTATTATTTCTCTGATAGGAAAAACATTAAAAAAAATTTTTTAAAAGATCAAATATGACAACCACTTATTTTTTATAGTGTCTCTTGTCTCCTTTGAGCTTTCTGTACTTCACATTTAGCTTTTAAATCTTGATTTGAAAGTGATGGGTATCGGCAAAATACAGGTAAGTAGTGATCCACCGAAATTTTGCCATTCTCTTGTGTGGGGTCCTTTAGTAACCAATTCAACCACTCGTTTATCAACACTTTCAGTCACATTTGCACCAAATTAAAACTAAGAAAAGGGACTTTGCACCCTCATTTCTCCACCGTATCTCATGGACTGATCATTGTGAGAGGATATCCGTCCTTCACACATTCCCCAGTCATGTACACTGTAATCTGGAGACAGAATCTGACATTTCTGCCAGATGAACTGAAGATGATAATGAGCGGTGCGTCATCCTGTACTTCCACCTGGATTAACACTAATAATCAGTTCGCTGACTCTTGAAAGAAAACCGGTTACAGAAGTGCAAAAATATATTTCATCATCTGTTGAGCATGTTCAGTAGGGCTGTCCCTTTTGTGAAAAAATCCTGTTAGATTTTTGAGACATAAGCGTTCATTAAATCGATTGCGAAATAGTTTTTCCGTGTCTAAAGACGTTTCCATTTTTAAACGCCAAATATAGGCAAATCCACGGACAACTAACAGGCATCAGGACGAACGGAAAGAGGGCGCGCCGCGCTTGAGACACGCAGAAGTCAGCAAATATTCCTGATGATTTATTGACGTGAAGTTTTGTGCACAATGACAAACAGGTGTGCAACATTCTCGAAAAACAATAAGCCATAACATAAATGAAAAACATCACTGCAGGCTTCAACATGGCTGTGTTTACCATTAGAAATGTCAAACATATTTCGCTTACGTAGGCGATTGTAGACGCGTAGCCTGAATCTTCTAAAGATGGCGGCGCCCTCGTTTCTCTGGCGCATAAGGTCTATAGTGACGAGCTGGACGCGCTCCGAGAGAAAGCCGTTAAAATCGATTACCTATTTTCGTTTTCGAAACTTGTGTTGGTTGGTTTGATCGATTGTGCAATCGATATTTGAATGTAAAGTGACAGCCCTAATGTTCACAGGTTTTCACCTCCTGCTTCTTCCATTTTCTAACAAGAAACATTTTTCCCTTGCCTGTCAAACACCATCAGATAACAAAATTTATACCATGGTCTGGGTGAATACTCGATTCTGATTGGCTGCAGGGTGTCCATTTAAAAGTGATAGAGGACACCTAGTAAAGGAGTTCTGGTGAAACTGACTGTTTACCGTTCGAAATTAATAAATAAATGCGCTGGCTACATCAGCTGTGAGTAACCATAGCAACAGGCAGTAAACTGAAGGGTTCTACGAGCTGAGCGGACTATAAATATTGCTAAATAAACCGTCAGGCGTAACCAGGGAAACCAAGTTATTGTTTGTAAAAACTTTAGATTTCGATTGTAAAACTAATTAAAATATAAACTAATGTTTTAAAAATGTGTTATTTGGCAAGTGACCATGGTATAAGCGGGTTAATGCCCTTCGAGGTGTCCATTGTCAGGTATTAATGGACCTCTGCTGCGCGTTGGACGGTTCACGCATTAAAGGGATAGTTCACTTTGAAATTAATTTTTGGTATGTTTTAGCTTACCTCAAGGGCATCCAAGATGTAGGTGTCTTTTTTTCCGCAGTAGTTTCAATTTTGATATTTTTAGGTCAAACCGTTCTTGTCTGTCAGTCATATAATGCAGGTCTATGGTCACGGTCTCAAAACACAAGCACAGAGTCCAAATTAAAACAATTCCCCGTCGTCCAAATTAAACAATTCCCCATCGTAAGTACACATTGATGGCCTAAGACACGAAACGAGCGGTTTGTGTGAGAAAACGAACAGTATTTATATCGTTTTTACCTCTTATACACAGCCACGTCCGAGTGATCTGATCTGACGTGTGCGCAGACTGGTGCATAGATATATACACACTAGATGTCGCCTTAAAGACATTCGTTCCAATGAACTGCCGTAGACAAGGCGACATCTAGTGTGTATATATCTATGCACCAGTCTGCGCACACGTCAGATCAGATCACTTCGACATGGCTGCGTATAAGAGGTAAAAACGATATAAATACTGTTCGTTTTCTCACACAAACCGCTCGTTTCGTGTCTTAGGCCATCAATGTGTACTTACGATGGGGAATTGTTTAATTTGGACGACGGGGAATTGTTTTAATTTGGTTTTTGGAAATTGTACAGCACTGTGGTTTTTAAAGTACTTTATAGGTAAATTATGATTTGATTGATTTGATCTAAAAATCCAATTTTGACTTTTTTTTTTAATGTGGATAATCTCTGATTTACTAATTGCAAGTAAAATAATAGGACATGTGTGCGAGATAAAAATCAGATAACAACATGCTGGAGTAATCCAGGTATAAGAGCTGTGTTTGTGTGCGGACGAGGTAAACAGCTCTCACAGATCTGCGGTGTAAAGCTGGTATTTACTGAGAGGAATAGAGCAAGAGGTTATTAACGCTTTCTGAGAGTCAAAAAAACAAAAGAGCAGCACATTTCACACACAGGTCACCTTCACATCAATCTCAATAATGGGACGTTCACACAGTCAGCGATGCCGGCGATCTTATCTCGGTTCTGTTGGACATTCGCACTGCTGGATGCTCTATAGCGTTATTGGGCATAAGATGTCAATCTAATCTAATCTAATAATCTGTTAAAAATGTGTAGGCTATTCTAGAAGGAAACATGTGAATATATTTGCAGCCATGCCACATGCTCAATCAAAGCCTGGATGCTTAGAATCAATTTCTAAACATTTTTAACATGCATCACTTGCAAGTGCATAAAGACAAATCATAAACACTGAAGCCTCACAGTGACATTCACTTCTCCAAATATCTGACAGGATCTATAATGTGCTGGGCAATATCAATCAATTGCATTATAACATTACAAATAATCACAATATTTGTGTGTGCTTTTAATTTGCTCATTAAGTTTCGACTATTTTCAAATTTTTTGATTTAAGTATTGAAATGCAATGTTTTAATAGCATCTTTGATTTTAATGTCAGAAGAAGAAAAAAATTGTTTCTGTGAATCAGGTCAAACCATAAACAATTTATTTATTTTTTCGCATTTTTCACACATTAAAATGCATTAGTACAAATATAAGTAGGAATATTTGTTTGCTGTTTATCACCCTTTTAAACTCAATATATAAATATTCAGATATATCAAAAGGCTAAATAAAGCAAGATAATTATGTAATTTAATATAAACAATGTATAATATACATTATAATATAAATCATTTATAAGAATTCCTATTATATAAAAAATAAAATAAAAAAAAGAGTGAAATGTCTTCACTGAAATCCCAATTTGAGGATAAATAAATTCCCCATTGTTTTCTCACCAGGCATTCCAGCCTATGACAAACATGCAAACAAGAGGTAAAAGCACTGGCATTTTAACATGAGCTCTTAACACCACAGGAAGCCTCAGTCCCTCCCTGAGCAAAGGACATGTGACATCCAACATACTTAAGTGACAGAAGGAAAGAAAGATTGAGGGAAAGAAATAAGTGTGAGAGATTGAGACAGTCATTGCCCACACAGTCATGACTGGGTGTTACACTTAACCCAGTATCACACACACTATAGACCTGTGACTAACACTAACAGCATGACTTCTGGGAGGACTGCACACTTCATCGAAATAAAACAGAAATACAATATGGCTTGCATTTGAAACATGCACCGACCTTCCTTTACTTGTAATGAGAAGCGCTTATCAACAAAAGAGAAGCTTCAAGGGCTCCCTTCGGTATTCTGTCAAAATAAAAGTTTGATGGATTAACGTTTGAAAATTAACGTATGAAATTAAAACAACCATAAATATAAGTATTGAAAAGTTGTAAATGTAAAATAAAATTATTATTATTACTTAAATACTTCATATGTTTATTTTACAGTGAATTACGATGTTATTACGAATTATTATTATTACGAATAATACATTATTATTATTATTATATTTTTCTTAAATATAAAATGTATCTTATTTTGCAGTGAATCACCAATGTAAATTTTTCTTATTTTGTTTTTAGTAATTTTTATTTATTTTATTCATTATTAATAATGATCATCATATATTATTATTAACAATCATATATTATTAATAATAATAATAATAATATAGGCTATATTTAAATAGCCTACTCAATTTGTTTATTTTGCAGTGAATTAGAATTACAAATTTTCTGATTTAGTTTTTATTTAGTCATTTTTATATATTATTAATATTATTATTATACAGATATATAATCTGATATATAATCCCAAAATTCTGGCAAAATTGTGCAGCCCTACAAACAAGCACAGCAGACCTGGATTGTTATATTTATATATTTATATATATATATATATATATATATATATATATATATATATATATATATATATATATATATTTATATTTATATATTTTTTGGGGGTTTTTTTTACTATTATTATTTTTTAAAATTATCTCATTTTAAATTGCAAACAATTATCAGAGAAAGATGAAAAAAATTATATATATATATATATATATATATATTATTTATTTTTTTATTTTATTTTTTTATCTCCATAAATCATGCAGAACTAACATCAAGTCCATTTATTCAGCCCACTTGTACATTAAAGTGAACAAACACTGTTTGTTTTGAGTTCACTCAAAACCAAATATCTTTTGAAGATTAAAAGCCACTAACCAGGCAAACCCTAGTAATCCTGCAAGTGACTAATGCACAATCCTCCTGAAAGTTGCTTGCTGTCACACAATCTGAGCACGCAGTTTTAACAAGCGCTTTCCAGTTGTGTGTGCGTTACGCATGAGTGAGCGGATCACGGGCGGTCCGTGGGTGTGCCGTCTGAGCCGAGAGACCATACTTAACTCACAAAAAGACTCATGTCACGTCTGCAATCTTCCAAAACATTAACCAGAAACAAAGAGGAGATATTGAATTATGCATTCAAAGCCGTGTCACATACATTCTGCTGCATTGTGGGGTCTTAACTGCTGTCTTCAGACCCCCAAACGGCCCGGCAGAAGACAGACCTCCCGAATCCCCCTGCAGGAGATCCTGATTAATGAGTGGAAGAGCGAGCGAGAGAGAAGGGAAAGATGGATGGTGCAGAGCAGACGCAAAACTCGCATCAAGAAATCTGCCCTAATTACTGACGGCCCTGTGGTTCATTTGCTTTAAAACACACCCAATATTCCCCCTTTTTTTCCCAGCCAGGAAGAACATCCCCCCCTTCAGACTCATCTTAATGACCCCGTTCTCAAAACCACAGCGATTAGTCATTTCCAACCAGTAAAACATCTACACGAACTTCCCCCTCCATGAAGACCTGCACGACAAAATGACTGCTTGCAAAACACTGATGTGAAAGAATAGCTCTATTTCAAAACCAAGAAGCCAGAATCTATTATTCTCACATACAGACTTTAGACTATTAGCAAATATTGTCCAGTTTGCAACTTATTCTGGCCCAAAACTGCACATTAAGACATGAAAAGACAAGAAAAGCATCCAATCACAGTTTGTTTTGATGTGCTCTTTAAGGCTGGGTTTATTTCAAACAGACTTGCACACTTTGGGGATTTTTTTTCTGATAGAAAGTGTGATTTTAAAATGCAAACAAAGAATATATATATATATATATATATATATATATATATATATATATATATATATATATATATATATATATATATATATATATAATATTTATATATATATTTGTTTTATTTTTAATTTTTTATTGCATTTTAAAATAATTATAAATAAAATTATAATTATAAAAAAAATAACAAATATATAAGCATTTTAAATTGCGATCAAATTTTGTAATCAGAAAAAAAGAAAGGAAAAAAAAGAGAAAAAAAAAATCACAATTAGGTTTATTGTTAGATTTATTTATTTGTTATATGTTAATTAGCCCTAACATCTGATCCATTTTGAACTGTCCACTTGTACATTAAAAGATCATCTGACTGACATGTGAAGTGAGGAAACTGTAGGTTTGTTGTGTTCAGAAATCTTTCGATTATATTATATTATATAAATAATAATAATAATAACATTATTATTATTAGCCGTTTACATGAAGGTAAACACAGTGCCACGCTTCACTCTGAAACACGCAGCACATATATTAATTTAATTAAATTGCAGCCTTTGAGATTTGATAAATCACAGTGAATGATTACAATAACACTGCAAAAAATATGCACAAAAATATCTATTATTATTTTTAATAAATGTAAATATTAATAAAAAATTGGTGTCTATTATTATTATTATACAGCTGTTTTATAAAAGCAATAAGCCAGTCAGTTTTAATAAAATAAATAGTAATAACTCTAATGTACAGCCTCTCGTGTCTTCATCACTGTATTAAACTAAAGCGGATAAACAAATAAATATTGGAGAAGGCTAATAGTCTGTGTGCACTGCGATCGGAAGCTGCATCATGTTCAATCTGTATTCAATATGAATGCATGTGTGAGTAACATTTTGAATAATCAGAATCTGAGCAGTGATTCGACTAGCATTTAAAAGTGCTGTTTCAAGCACTATTACTGTAACCTTGAGCTAATGTTGTTCCCTGCCTGCCGGGAGAGAGCGGGGCCTGATAACATGCACCACATTCAAATGGCACTGTGTTATTTCTCATCCCCTTAAACACCAGACTATGATGCAGAGTGGTTTGTATTCATGGGCGGTTGTTGCACTTTCAAGGATGACAGTTCTGAATAAATCTGTGTTGACCTTCTGAATGCAACTCTGCTTTATTATTTGAATCTCTGGCCAGATTAATTCAGTATAATCTAATTTCCCTCATCGTTGCGGGTCTTCCAGCTGTTTAAGTCAAGCATTTCAGGAGCAAAATCTATCGGTGTGTGTGTGTGTGTGTGTGTGTGTGTGTGTGCGTGCTTTACATATTTAATTAGATTCACAATTAGGTTGTCTGGGGGAATCTCACGAAACCGATCAAGAACATGTCCGGATGCCATTCCTTTAAAATTTTTATTTAATATTGAAAAATATTGTAAAGTACTTACTTAGCCTAAATGTCTAGTAGGAATTGATGTACTGCCTTTACTGATTTAAATAAAAAATTGATTTTCTTTTCAGTAGTTTTAATACAGTAATGGAATCTAATGAGAACCACTTTCAAGAATAATAAAAAAAAATCCGAATTATTACAGAAATGAGAATTTGGGGCAAAACGTGTTTAATTGTCATTGTCTCAAATAAAAAATTTTTTTATAAATAATTAATTAAAGAAATAAAAATCTCCTAAAATAGGCTTTAATTTGTTTGAAAAATATAACTTGTTTTTATTTTTTAATTTTGGGATATATTGTGATTTGGGATCATATTAAAAAAAACGACAACAACAACAACTAAGGATTCAGAAAATATCAGCATACACAGTGGAGGCTCTGACACACTTTTCTCTTATCGTGACTTCATCTGCTATTGTTGGTTCCAGTATAATAGTGTCTGTCCTACTTCCTCTTTACCTCACTGTGGACTTGAGTAAACTTCTTCTAAACTCCCGATATGCATCGTTAATGCAAACGCTCTCCAAGTTTCTTTACATCTCAAAAGATCAAGGGAAATGCAAATCCCATGATGATACATAAACTGAAAATAACCATTACATTCGCAGTTGCTGAAATAAACACACAGTCTAATAAACCTTGCATGTTTTGCTATTAGTTCATTCAGATATAAATACTCAACCTCAAGAGTTTTTTCATAAACGATTCAGGAGCAACGCCTCCAAACTGGTTTCAGCAGAGCCTTTGTTTGTGAAACTGTATTTTTGTTTTTTTCTTTCAAGTGGCAAAAATAAAAAGGTACAACCACAAAACAAGTCCTGACAGCTGTGGATTCTTCCTTGCAGCTGAGATACAACAAGTACATCACAGGCCGCTTTTGTGTTCAACTGCAGCTCTACGCAAAGTAACAATAGGCATTTGTTTGCACTTACAAAACGCGAGTTTGAAAGAATGTATTAGTATAATCCATGTCTCCGAGCGTGTGTGTCTAAGCAGCAAAAAAAAAAAAAAAAAGAGCATGTCTTTTGGTTTCTTTCAATTCATTTCCACTAATGGTTTCCAAGCATCTCCACACAATCGGGCAGCTGCTGCGTGGTCGATGCATCAGCGAGGACGAGAGAGGAGATGCGCATTCCCAGTAGAGATGCGAAGAACACAGACACTCAGCAATACAGCTGCTCCCCTGCATTAGCTCAAAGAAACGCTTTAAAGCACTTATCATCACTGAGCGCTGTCCTGATGCAGCGTCGGGGAATAACTATCACTAAACGTATAGCACTGTCTCCAACTCCAAAAGTGAGACAGCGGTTTTTTTTTCTCCCACACATTATTATTCACAGATGCAAATTCTAATGCATTTTTAGCTCTTCTTCGTGAAGCTTCAGTGTTGAAACGGGGCTTGTGCGGCAGTGTGATGCTGAGACTTCATTCACAGCTGGTATAAAGAGCTCAAATACGACGAGATTTAAGCTCATTTCACGGATCTCTCGTGGTTTACAGCACAATGTCACGCTGTTAGGAAGACGCTCGGCTCTCTGGCGTCTTCGGTTCGGATGGTGTCACCCGAAAGAGCGGAGCAAAATAATAAAACATAAAAAGGGGGCAAAGACAAGGGATGAGGGAAAGCCATGCACAAACTGGTTTAAGTCCCAAAATGAATAGAAAGCCTTGACATTTTCATGATAAATTGTCTCATCCAGACACAGCAATTCTTATTTTATTTTTATTTTTTTAATAAAACACCCACTTTTATCTTTATGGCCAATGACAACAGTCTCGGTCACAGGATTGAATCTGAATTGCATCGTTTGGCTTGTTGTGAGCACGTCACTCTCTGAGGTCTCAAGGTCTGATCGCCATATCTCACTGGACGAATCCTATGCAAGCAAACATAAGTTCAAGAGGTCAAACGGACAATACAATATATCTAATAGGATTTAAAGAGAGGAGGCATGTTTACAATACTTCTTCAAAAAGTCAAACAGATCAAGGTGAGCTGGCTCAATAACTCATTTCAATATTTCAACAACCTTTCCTCCTCACAAAACAAGCAAGCCACACATCACAATAAAACTTTCGAAAACTTCAAACTGTTCAGGTTTACAATACATAAACACGCCACTTTCTTCATAAATATGGACATTTTAATCCTCTGATGCATGAATCATTAACTCACAAAAGACTCAAATGTATATTTAAGTTAGAAATAAGTGCATTAGAAGATTTAGGTCAAGAATTTATGCATCACCACCTTAACTAATAATAAAAAACAAAATGACATCTAAAGAGGACAGTCATATTGTCATAAATCATCCATGAAGGAGCAACATCAGGATACCCGGAATAACATCTGTAAAATCAAACCACTCCTACTCAGTCTTTTCCTTTCCACTACGACAAGCTGCTTTAAGACAATATTTATTGCTAAGACTTGTATTGAATGGTAAAGGCTAATCCATAGAAAAGACCAAAGATCAGCAATATAGTACTAAAAAACATTTTCTGACTGAAAGCACAGCTGAAAAATGACATGATTTCATGTTTCACTCCTCTACTACTAACTGCAGTTGACATCAAGGATGAGGTTAGGAAGAAATTAATCTTAACCATATTTAGGGTGCTTTATTATAAGCTCCTTTTATTTGAGAGACGCAATATTTGCACTTAAAAATCCATCTGTCGTGCTTAAATGAACAAACAGTTGAACAGTTGTATGCCCTTTCCTTCATAAAATATGTAGATGTTAACATAAAGATTGGTTCTGAATGAGAAAAGAAGCTCACTGACATGTAAACTAGCCTTTAACAAGATGATGCTAATGTAAACAAAGGAACTCGGAGCACTTGACGTGTCTGTCATACGTCAACTAACTACTTTACGCACGGTTTTAAGATTCAAAAGACGCGTTTTAATTTAAATATTTTGAACAGGCTTCATATACTTTTTAAAAATGTGACAACCGATCACTTTAACAACAGATTATGATTAATAACACGTCTTTTGGTGAGTTTGTGACTTATCAATCTGCTTCAGTGCGCAAACAACAGCAACTATCCACAAACCAACACGGGCGCGCGCTCAGCGTTATCGGAGGACGCGCGATCTCCGCCAGATTAACGTTAATAACGTTAATAATAAATAAAAAAATCACTCACCTTTTGCTTTCACTTTAATATAGACCATCCAGGAAACGTATAATGTGGAAACAGATAATTTCCAATGGGTTTCTTAGAGTCCGAAAGCGCTGTGAAGATCTGTATCACAGCAGTGCTGTGTGTGTGTGAGACTTTAGAGCTCGTGTACGTGTGTGTGTGTATGTGTGTGTGTAAATCTTCAACGGCAGAGTGACGGTTCACGTTCGTTTGTACTTGAAGGAAGCGGCGTGACGTCACTAAAGGGCTTATTCACAACATAGGCTATCACTCCCTTAACTATAACAAGACAGCCAAAAAGATAATAAGAACAAATTAGGTTTACAATTTTTTTGTGTGGATGTTTTGTTATAGTTCTTAATGTTTAATGTTTGTCTTAATGCCTAATTAAAAAAAAAGATATATAAAATAATAATAATAATAAATAAATAAAAAACAGTTTATCATTCTGTTCATTTTCACTTTCACTCAGAGTTTGGAAACGTTACTGTTTTTAATGTTTTTGAAAGAAGTCTCTTATGCTTATCAAGTCAAAGATAAGTCAAGATCAGAAATACAGAAAAAAATGTAATATTGTGAACTATGATTACAATTTAAAATAATGGTTTTCTATTTTAATATCAAATATAATTTATTTATCTGTCATCATTTACTCACCCTCATGTCATTCCAAACCCGTACGACTTTCGTTCATCTTCGGAACACAAATGAAGATCTTTTTGATGAAATCTGAGATCTTTCTGTCCCTCTCTATTGACAGCTACACAACTACACTTTGACTCTTCAAAAAGTTCATTAAGAGATCGTAAAACTAATTCAACTGAATTGAGCGGTTTAGTAAACATTTTCTGTAGTGACTGAATTTAGGCTTTTATTCACATATAAACATTAATCAACTCACACATCAGTTATGATAAACGGAGGCTCAAGCATGTTTACTTGACATGCGAGAACCAATGAGGTTCATTCTCGTGTTACGTATCACGTTTGAGCTTCAGCGAGAACCAATGAGGTTCATTCTTGTGTTACGCAGCACGTTTCAGCTTCAGCGAGAACCAATGAGGTTCATTCTTGTGTTACGGATCACGTTTGAGCTTCAGCGAGAACCAATGAGGTTCATTCTCGTGTTACGCATCACGTTTGAGCTTCAGCGAGAACCAATGAGGTTCATTCTTGTGTTACGCAGCACGTTTCAGCTTCAGCGAGAACCAATGAGGTTCATTCTCGTGTTACGCAGCACGTTTGAGCTTCAGCACGAACCAATGAGGTTCATTCTCGTGTTACACATCACGTTTGAGCTTCAGCAAGAACCAATGAGGTTCATTCTCGTGTTACGCAGCACGTTTGAGCTTCAGCAAGAACCAATGAGGTTCATTCTCGTGTTACGCATCACGTTTGAGCTTCAGCAAGAACCAACGAGGTTCATTCTCGTGTTACGCATCACGTTTGAGCTTCAGCAAGAACCAATGAGGTTCATTCTCGTGTTACGCAGCACGTTTGAGCTTCTGCAAGAACCAATGAGGTTCATTCTCGTGTTACGCAGCACGTTTGAGCTTCAGCAAGAACCAATTAGGTTCAGTCTCGTGTTACGCATCACGTTTTAGCTTCTGCAAGAACCAATGAGGTTCAGTCTCGTGTTACGCAGCACGTTTGAGCTTCAGTAAGAACCAATGAGGTTCAGTCTCGTGTTACGCAGCACGTTTGAGCTTCAGCAAGAACCAATGAGGTTCATTCTCATGTTACGCATCACGTTTTAGCTTCTGCAAGAACCAATGAGGTTCAGTCTCGTGTTACGCATCACGTTTGAGCTTCAGCAAGAACCAATGAGGTTCATTTTCATGTTACGCATCACGTTTTAGCTTCTGCAAGAACCAATGAGGTTCAGTCTCGTGTTACGCATCACGTTTGAGCTTCAGCAAGAACCAATGAGGTTCATTCTTGTGTTACGCAGCACGTTTGAGCTTCAGCAAGAACCAATGAGGTTCAGTCTCGTGTTACGCATCACCTTTGAGCTTCAGCGAGAACCAATGAGGTTCAGTCTCGTGTTACGCATCACGTTTGAGCTTCAGCGAGAACCAATGAGGTTCAGTCTCGTGTTACGCATCACGTTTGAGCTTCAGCGAGAACCAATGAGGTTCATTCTCATGTTACGCATCACGTTTTAGCTTCTGCAAGAACCAATGAGGTTCAGTCTCGTGTTACGCATCACGTTTGAGCTTCAGCAAGAACCAATGAGGTTCATTCTCATGTTACGCATCACGTTTGAGCTTCAGCGAGAACCAATGAGGTTCAGTCTCGTGTTACGCATCACGTTTGAGCTTCAGCGAGAACCAATGAGGTTCATTCTCATGTTACGCATCACGTTTTAGCTTCTGCAAGAACCAATGAGGTTCAGTCTCGTGTTACGCATCACGTTTGAGCTTCAGCAAGAACCAATGAGGTTCATTTTTGTGTTACGCATCACGTTTGAGCTTCAGCAAGAACCAATGAGGTTCATTCTCGTGTTACGCATCACGTTTGAGCTTCAGCAAGAACCAATGAGGTTCAGTCTCGTGTTACGCATCACGTTTGAGCTTCAGCAAGAACCAATGAGGTTCAGTCTCGTGTTACGCATCACGTTTGAGCTTCAGCAAGAACCAATGAGGTTCAGTCTCGTGTTACGCATCACGTTTGAGCTTCAGCAAGAACCAATGAGGTTCATTCTTGTGTTACGCATCACGTTTGAGCTTCAGCAAGAACCAATGAGGTTCATTCTCGTGTTACGCAGCATGTAACGGGTTCGGTTGAGCTTCTGTTTATATTCGCTGATCAATGTCTAAATGTCAATAAAAGCCTGAATTCAATCTGTTCATTATATAAAGCGATCGAGTCTCTTTAGAAAATTTGGACTGAATCGCTCAATTAAAATGGATTAGTTTTACTATCTCTTTAAAAGTGGCAAAGTGGTAGTTGTGTAGCTGCCAATAGAGGGACAGAAAGCTCTCAGATTTCATTAAAAAGATCTTCATTTGTGTTCCAAAGATGAACGAAAGTCTGACACGTTTGGAACGACATGAGGGGGAGTAAATGATGCCAGAATTTTCATTTTTGGGTGAACTATCCCTTTAAGTTCACATGTGTATTTGAATCCTGAAGTGTAGTCAGGCACATGATCACAGCATGGATGTAACATATCATGAAGTAATGAAAAGCAGTGAGAACACCTGATGTAAACCAGCCTGACCAGCTGACAAGTGCCCAAAACCCCTCTAAAACCAGTTTGGCTAGACTGGGAGACCAGCAAATCATCTTAGGCTGCAGCTGATTTTCAATAAACAATTGGAGTTAATATGTATAATAAAAAAGCGCCATTGAGAAAGGATTTGTGAGCACAAGCCTATACAAAGGCTATATTTAGACTGGTTTTTTACCAGCACAAATGGTGTGTAATATTTGTCGATATATATGTATATGAGAAGGTGAAAATGACCAAGTTAACTGTTAAAATATTGATACAGTGTTTTTTTCTCCACAAGGCCTGTGATTACACACCTCGCTCCTTTAAACAGTATGAGTCCAATTTACTGACAAAGTCACTCCTGAATTAAAGATGTGAAAAAAAAAAAAAAAAACTTATTCAGCTTGCAGAATTTAAATCAGGTTTCCTGCGAGCTCATTGATTTTGCCTTCATATTCTTTTCACAGAGGTTGTTGGTTTGAGCTCAGCTTTTGGAGTGGCGTTGGGGACAGCAGTGAGATGCTGTGATTGTAATTATATTGGGGAATCTTGATTGGGAAAGCAGAGGGGGAAGCGAGAGCTCAAAGCAAATTCATTACCGCAGAGGCCATACATACCGAGCTTTTCTGCATGCAGTGAAAATGTCAGCTTCACCTCGGTCATTTGTAAAGTAATAAGCAGAAGCACAATGACGGCAAGGCGCAGCAGCACAACGGGGGGGGGGAGGGCAAATCTGGCTGTCGCCTTAAAAAGGATTTTTAAAAGAGTCTTGATTAGAAAGTATAATGAGACTGAGAGGAACGCTGCACACTATCTCTCCAGAGGCTGATGGAAAACAAATTAATGTAGCTATTTTGTTTTAATTCCTATTTTTCCACATTAGTCCACGGCACATCCTGAGTCGTTGTCATCGTCGTCCACCACCAGAGCCCATGCAGACAGAGTTATTGATTTTCTGTAGACACATCAAGGGAATGCAGAGTAATCTTTTTCATTTTTATTAATTTTTTTCAGCAAAAAAACAATAACCATCCAGCACAAAAAGAAGGAAGAGGACAAATGGAAAGGTTGAAGAAAAACAACAACTAATCATTTTTGTTCTTCCAAACCCTTTTGAACATTGTAAATGTTGTTGTTGTGTCATTTGATCAAATGGGCTGGAATGTTTTACAGTGACACAAACATCACAGATTTCATTTGATCAAATCATTTATGAATATTACTAATGTTTCAGCTGCGGTTTTCCCACCAAAATGATGTCACTTCCTGGAGGATGAGGATAATTGTTTACACAAGTTAAGATAAGAAAGAAAGAAAGACAAATACAGTACATACAGTAGGAATGACCCTTTTCTTAAGCATACGATGACCAACCATTTACACAGTTAATTTAATTTATTAAAATTTCGCCCTAAAGAAATTCTACGTTAAGCAACCCACAATCACACCGTTTGTTTGCTATTGTGCTATTAACCTGCATTAGATCAACAACAGAGTAATTATGGCTCTGTCTCTCTGGTAAATGTTCTCTTAAATAAAGTAATTGCTCTATTATTGCAGATGAATCTGACAGTGGCAGGAATTAATTACTGTCAAGAGATTGTACGCTGCGTATGATTTGGATGGGTGACTATTCAGCTGCTTGCTGACATGGATAATGTATTCAAATATTCAAACGATTCATCTCTCAATGGTGGTTTTGTGTTTGTATTTATAAATAAAAAATACCCTTTTATTTCACTGCACAATTTACATTATGCATATTAATAATTCATGCATTTGAAAATGAATGAAAGCAAGTACATTTTGATTGGGCATCAAAGCAGGATGAGCATTAAGAGCATTTGAGTTAGGCTTTTTATTATCTGATGGAGAAAATCAAACTCATATTACAGAGAAAACAGTAAAAAGGTTCTGACCTTTTGAGATGTCGAGTTCTGGGATCTGTAGTAACTGTCTAATTGTACTAATCTTTAGGAAAATGTACAGTCAGATGGTCATTATCACAAACTGAACCCAAACAGGTTGATCAGGAACCAAATGCACTCAACAAATACTTAAACATATCAACATGGGTTGAAATGATCTTACTACGTCAGAAGAAACGAGACATGAAACTATGAAACATTCACTTGGCTGCTTAAAAAAAAAAAAAAAAAAAAAAAGTGATGACAAATAAAAATGGCTAAAACATGCCCTTACTTTTTCAAAACTCACCAAAAACATGAATTAAAGGTAAATATAATAATGACCCCTGGTGGATTATATTTAAAGGAACACTCCACCGTTGTTTCATATTAAACTATGTTATTCCCTTAAAGCTGCCGTCGGCAAGTCTGGCAGATTGGGTCGATTAGCCAAAATTTTGAATGTTTACAACTCTCATGCCCCCCCCACTACCAGCGAGCACCCTCCCATCGAGGTCGTGCTCGTCAGTGCGTCACTGTGCGTGTGTACCTGATTTTCTGTGAACGCGTCCGTCTCTTCAGCATCTATCAACACCATGGACTCGGAGGTAGGCTGCCCTGGCTAATCTATCCATAGATAGCAATAACCGAGGAATTGGAAGCTTGTTAGTAGATTTTCTCTCCGCCATCACGCTTCATGCAATCTCCAGGCGAACTTCATGCGTGGCGTGTGCATGTGATATTAACGTGCGCGAGTGAGGGGGGATCTGTGGCGTGTGCACGACCTGTGATTGACAGTCAGATCTCACCCCCCCCTGCGCTGATTGGACCTGATGAAGCGGGAGCGCTGGATTTTTGCAAAACAAATAACACGCTCCAGGTGGAGTTAGAAGCTCGGGTTTTTTTCTAAAACCACCTTATTTATGTTGTTCTGTCGGATTATAGTGTCGATTACACTGAATATGATCAAAAAAAAATTGCCGACGGCAGCTTTAAATAAGACGAGTTGATACATACCTCTCTCGTCTCAGTGCGTGCACTCAATCGCTCTGGCGCGCGGCGACACTTTGATAGCACTTAGCTTAGCCCAGTTCATTCATTAGGATCCAAACAGAGATGAAGTTAGAAGCGACCAAACACCTCCACGTTTTCCCTATTTAAATACAGTTACGCGACCAAGTATGGTGACACAAAATAAAACGTGGCGCTTTTCTAAGCGGGTAAAAAGGATAACTATAATGTATGGCGGAATAGCACTGGGAGCACTTCGACTCGGCGCAGTAAAAAGTCACGTTGGTTCTAATGACAGAAGTGAGAGGGAGAGAGGGAGAGGATTTTTCAGGAGTGATGATATTTACTGCGCAGAGTCGAAGCGCTCCCGAGTCCCAAGTGCTATTCCGCCATACATTATAGTCATCCTTTTAACCCGCTTAGAAAAGCGCCACGTTTTATTTTGTGTCACCATACTTGGTCGTGTAACTACTTGTGTAACTGTATTTAAATAGGGAAAACGTGGAGGTGTTTGCTCGCTTCTCACTTCATCTCTGTTTGGATCCTAATGAATGAACTGGGCTAAGCTAAGTGCTATCAAAGTGTCGCCGCGCGCCAGAGCGATTGAGTGCACGCACTGAGACGAGAGAGGTATGTATCAACTCGTCTTAGTTAAGGGAATAACATAGTTTAATATGAAAAAACGGTGGAGTGTTCCTTTAAAGGGGCTACATGTAAAAATAAGAAACCCTTGTTATTAGCGACACCGGTGGCCATTAAGTGAACTGCAGCTGCAGCTTAACGCTCGTGATCGCACTCATACACACGTAACGTACAAGAGACTGAACGTGATTCAATGCACCACCAAAATACTCACAAAGTTCTTTTTTGTTCTTTGCTGAGAAGTAAAAAGGAGTTGGAAATACTTTTGACGCGATATACTGTTAATGAACATCCAGACACCGTCCACTCAACGCGATGTTTAGATGAGCAGCCTATGAATATGAGCGCCGCACTTTCCTCTCATTAACAAAATAAACACACAACAAAAAGCATCTGATCATAGAGATGTGGATGTTTGCACCACCTCTGAGATTCACCGGCATCATGTCGACAGATGAGCTCATTAAAATTACACTGTTATTATAAAGTATATTTAAGACTATATAGATCTGGCTATATGTGAGACTATAGTTTGAATCAATCCCTTATTTTTGCATGACACATTGATATTACTGTACAGAATGACTCACATACAGTCATTATCCTGAACATTAGTATCATGTGTCATTAAACGGAAGAGAGGCTTTCGGGAGTGTAAACGTCACTTCCTTTGGATTTTCCCAGAGAAACCTTCGCATAAAAATCAGTCAACAGGCTTTTTATAGACGAGGTTGGGGAAGGTCTCGTTTTTTATGATTTGTTACAAATTGTGCACACGTTGGCAAAAAAAAATAAAAATAAAAAGATTAATACATATAGCCTCTTTAATCATGCATGAATATTTCTAAATGAATCATTTAGGACAGAATCCATTTTAGGGATGTTATTTCAATCAAACAGTGATGATTGTGTTTTGATTATGTTTGTCTTGAAACAGCAACACACACACACACACACACACACACACACACACACACACACACACACAAAACTGAGCATTATTGAGACCAAACGATTTCTTAAATCTTCCGGATCAAGAGAACAATCTGGCCATTGCAAGAATCAAGTGTTATCATATGACCCTGGAAAATCCCTGGCTTTTTATCTATTAAGGAATGTTCCAAAAGGAAACACTTATCATCCAGTGAACAGCAAGAGCAGTGTTGATTTGACAAGATGAATGAGTACAGGATCACAGGACTTGTATTACCCAGCAGCCTCTTGGTTCCTTCCACTGGGCGTCTGTTTTAATGGTCCTGCTTGTTTTGGCTCTGGTAATTGGGGCACACTCACAGATGAAGACCAGTGCTAGAGACGGCAGAGCACGGGGACAGAACAAAAGGAAAGAGAAGCACTATTGTTAAGAAACATTAATGAGTTTATCACGACCAAAAGAAACAGATGTGAACGGAAAACTCACTTTCAATGATATTTTTGATATTTGTCCTGATTAGCTGTGTGTTTATCCATCTAAAGCCATGCTTCAGAGGCCTTAAACCACAAATGTGCCAAAAAACACATTGGAAAATCACATTTTGTAAGCTTTGTATTAGCTCTATAGACTAGAGCATTGCAGTTATGACGTTTTTTGACGTTTATCAAGTTCCTTCGACAAAACCAAACTGGATTTTACCAATGGCCTTTGGATTATTGCAGAAAATAAGCTCTGTGACCAACAAAAAGTTTGTGATTCTTACACATTTGGTTCATAATGACAGTCTTAACACAAATTAACACAACTTTTATGAATTTTGTAGGCAATAACATACACGACCACATCAACATCACAACCATTAAGCTTCTGGCAACTCTCGGTTTTTGTTTAAAAACATTTCCCTTGAAAGTTTGAGTTAGAAGTTTGCGTGAAACACAATAAGGTTGTGAAAGTATATTAGGATGTTGACAGCGTGATGACGTTTAATGTCTCCGAAAATCTTTGTAGTCCCAATTAGACTCGTTAGCAAAATCACAAGACAGTATTACTTCTGTATTTTATGTTGCTGAATAAAAACAACAGTGATTGCAGGTGAAACTCGAAAAAAAATTTTTGAATATCATGCAAAAGTTCATTTATTTCAGTAATTCAACTTAAAAGGTGAAACTAATACATTATATAGACTCATTACATGCAAAGTGAGATATTTCAAGCCTTTATTTGTTATAATTTTGATGATTATGGCTTACAGCTTAAGCAAACCCTAATCAAATTTGAAAATGTTCATAAGCTGTGAGCCATAATCATCAAAATTATAACAAATAAAGGCTTGCAATATCTCACTTTGCATGTAATTTGTCTATATAATATATTAGTTTCACCTTTTAAGTTGAATTACTGAAATGCATGAACTTTTGCACGATATTCTAATGTTTCGAGTTTACCTGTATGCAGGTGATGACTTTTGCATGGTAAAATGCATCTTTTTCTTCGGAAAATGTAAAATCAAATCATGTATTTCTAGGTTAATCATGCAAATCTGCCATGCCGTTCTGTGTGCAAACACCATATTGTCTTAACAAAGGACGTGAGAAAACGGCACATGTCTGGTGGTGTGCACACGGCATCTGGTATGCACATTTCCATGCCAACTGTCAGTTTATGTCTTGTCATATTAATGCTGAACGTTGTCCCTTTTAATTAGCTGTGTCAGGTCAACGCTAACCTTTTCCTCCTTCATGCACCAGCATGAGAAAGCGAGAGGCGTGCGGATGAGATGCCTTTGGTGTTATTTGATCAAAAACAGGCCATTACAGCCATAATCACAATGGTGGCAGGCTTTCTCCGTAATGTATGCTCCTCAGAAACCATCCATCTCCTGGACAACAGACGGCTGGAAAAAAAGTAAAGAGGGAGACGGAAGACAAAAGCAAAGGTCTGTTTGAAGAATCAAGCACCGCGTGACACCGTATAATTAAAGTGGAAGCGGGTGGCATCATTTTAAAGGACTCTGGCTTCTCCTGCATTCGGTACCAAGAGCTCAATTAATCACGTAAATCATCCAATTTGAAAAATGCAATGCATTCATTTATTCATTTCCAATGTTATTGGATGTGAATACAATGTGTTGTAATTTCCATTAGATTCTCTGTAATATATTCATTTTTGGTGTATTACCAAAAATATTTAAATCAGAATAAATTAATTCTGTCAAATCAATTAATCGCGATTAATCGCATCTAACATAAAAGTTTGTAAATATATATATGTTAGATGGGATTAATCACGATTCATTGATTTGACAGCTCTAGTATAAATGGAAGGCAGTAGATAAAACAACTATGACGCATAAATAATTTGAATTATAAATAATAAATAATTTTTTCACATTACAGTAATGAGAATTAGATTGTTTTGCATTATAGTAATTATAATTTGTGTGTGTGTGTGGGGGGGGGGGGGGGGGTTACTGTTATGAAAATAATGGCTGACAGATATGTTTTTTTTAATACCTTAATGCCAATACAGTGAGAGCAGATTGGCTGAAACACTGTAATAATTATAATTTAATGATGACAAATGAAACATGCACGTATTTATTCAAAACTCAGCAAAAACATGAGTGGAAGGTAAAAAAAAAAATATTAAAAAATTATCTTAAAAACAGATTTATATGCTTTAAGCAAAACGTAATTTCTTTCTTGTGATCTTGGGGTGAAATAGTTTTCAGAAACTTACTCTTTTAAGAAAACTGCTGCCAAGTTGAAATCTGAAAGAAAGAAAAAAACGGACGGAGTCACTCAAACGAAACACTTGGGTTTGTCTATTGTTTCATTATTATTATTAGGCCCCGTTTCTTTCTCTCACACACAGATGCAGGAGCCTCCCCTCTCCCTCAGAGCAGCTATTGTGTCCTCCTCTAATAAATTAGGCTTTGTTGACCTGGCTTTTGTCATGTCCTAAGAGGTCCAGACAGCGAGCCGAACCCTGGGAAAGTGTGAGAAACCAGTACAAATCACCAAACGATCCTCAGCTGCCTGGAGTCTGACAGCATTTATGCCCTTCACACCCAGAACACCCTAGCAACTGCATAGAAACACATCAAAACACCTTAGCAATCACATGACAACGCCCTGGCAACCACATAGCAACACACTAACAACAACAACAAAGAACACCTCAGATACCAGATACAGTAGCAACGCCCTGGCAACCACCATGAACACCCTAGCAACTGCATAGAAAGACACCACTGACCACGCGTAACACATTCTCACACAGCAACACACTGACAAACACTCAAAACACCTTAGCAATCACATGACAACGCCCTGGCAACCACATAGCAACACAAACACAACCACAAAGAACACATTATAAGCCACGTAGCTACACCCTAGCAACCCTCTAGAATACCCTAGAAACCACACAGCAACACACTAACAATAACTCAGAACACCCTACTTGGAAACCACATGGCATTATCCTGGCAACCACCCAGAATAACCTCTTAGAATAGTTTAGCAACCACACTGCAACCACCTAGAAAGCCCTAGCAAATACATAGCAACACACCAGCAACCACAAAGAACACCTTAGAAGCCACATACAGTAGCAATGCCCTGGCAACCACCCAGAAAACCCAAGAACCCCATAGCAACACACCAACAACCAATCAGAAAACTTTAGAAACCACATGTGGCAACTACCCAGAAAACCCTGGCAATCACATAGCAACACACAACCATTCAGGACACCTTAGCAACCACATAACAAAGGCCTGGAAATCACATAGCAACACTAACAACCACAAAGAACACATTAGAAACCACATACAGTAGTAATGCCCTGGCAACCACCCAGAACACCCTAGCAACCCAGCAACAACCAATCGGAACACTTTAGCAACCACACAGCAACTGCACCTTTGCAACCATGTGGCAACTACCCAGAACACCCAGGCAACCACATAGCAACACACAACCATTAAGGGCACCTTAGCAACCACATACCAAAGGCCTGGCAATCACATAGCAACACACTGACAACCACAAAGAACACATTATAAATCATATAGCAACACACTGACAACCACAAAGAACACACTAGAAATCATATAGCAACACACTGACAACCAAAAAGAACACACTAGAAATCACATAGCAACACACTGACAACCACCCAGAAAACCCTTTTAACCACAAATCAAGTCACCAACAACCAGCACATTTCAGCAACCACATGGCAACCACCCCAAACACCCTAGCAACACAAACACAACCACAAAGAACACCTTATAAACCACATAGCAACACCTTGGCAACCACCTACACACCCTTCAGACTACACAGCAACACACTAACATCCACTTAGAACACATTAGCAACCACATAGCAATGCCCTGACAACCACCCAGAATGCCCCAGCAATGTGATATTGAGTTTCGCACATGCACACACCAGGCCTAGTGTTTTTTATGATGTTCAAAACAGTTTCACAAGACTGGAGACAAATGCAGGAAGCACCAACTGAAGTGTGTGTGTGTGTGTCTTCAGTTGGACTTTGCCCTGACAGTTACTTGCAAAATGATTCACAATGTCTAAACCACACACGAGATAAGAATCCTGTTTCCCATCAGCACAAAGGCACTATGATATATTTTTTCATCAGTTCACAATAGATTCATAACAAAACGGCAGCACATGCCTTCTCTCTGAGCAACAATCTGACTTCAGTCTATCGGCATACAGTATGTGTGTGTTCTTAATGGTGTTTGATGCTGTTGTGTGTTCTGTATAGTGTGTGTTGATATCTCTGTGCTTTTTTGAAATGTGCTTTTGAAATAAATGTTGACTTCTAGTCTGAACTATGGAAGCTTTAAGTTTCCGCCACAGAATAAAACATTTTAAAAGATAATTGCCACTTTTTATCTCACAATTGCGAGTTTACATTTACAGAATTGCGTGTTATAAAGTCAGAATTGCGTAAACTCGCAATGCAAACGCGTTGTAAACTGGCAATTGTGAGAGAAAAAAGTCACAATTACCTTTACTTTATTCTGTGGCGGAAATAAGCTTCTATACCGAACAGCAAAACACCACATGAAATAATATTTTCATAAGACCTATGTTATCTGAGTTCTGCATCTCAGGTGACTGAACAAATCTGATTTCATTAGGCCTACTCACAAAATGACAGTGACAAGAGTCTGTCCTACAGATTGGATATGAGATTTGTGTGTGAAGCCTCATGATAGTCATTAATGCTTTGTTTATTTACCACAAGTGCAATACAAATCAGACTTTGTCTTTCTAAGCGTCTTCGTTCTTTGTTCCATCTTGTTGAGGTTTGGTGTTGTTGACGTGCCTGCAAGTCATTACTAATTCACCCAACATAAACATAAAACCCTAGAAATATGTGCAAGGTAAGTGCTTTCAGTTCCTGTCAACAACTGAGTGTTTTATCTATCTATGGGAATCTGTGCATAGAGGCGTATCGTTCTCTTATTCTGAACTCTCTCTTTACCTGTGCTGAGAAATGTGAAAAAACAGACCTATCCTGATCCAGACAGGACACATACGTTTTTACAGACATTCATATCATGAATCTAGCATTGAAACAAGATAAAGGAACAGGAAGAAACTGATTGCATATTCAATGAAAATGTCACCTCAACTTGTACATGCAATGCTCAAATGCAACTAACCATGCAATCGTGCATAGCATTTTTATATTATTTTAAAGGGAAGTTGAAAATATATCCAACACATACTCATATATTTTCTTGTTGATGATGTCAAGGGTTGTTTCAAACAATCTTTATGCACAAAATGCATATGCCACGTGTTGCCTGATTTCTCTGTTTACAGCAGGGAAGGGAAACTTCGGTCCTGCAGAGTTTAGCTCCAATCCTGATAAAACATCTATCTGTAGCTTTCTAGTGATCCTGAAGACCTCGATCAGCCTGTCCATGTGTGTTTGGTTAGGGTATGAGCTAAACTCTGCAGGACTGAAGTTGCCCATCTCTGGTCTACAGGGATCATTTCACGAGTAACAGCGTCCTCTAGTGGTCATCAGTGGCAAGCTTCAATGTCAGATGAGGACAGTTTACCGCTTACCCTAACCTTACCCATCACAACTAAGTGCCTAACCCGACCCCTGACCCTAAACCGACCCTTAACCTCATTATAACCTTATCCCTAAAACCAAGTCTTGACCCTCAAACAGGCCTTTAAAGGCTCTCAGAAACTGAGGAGCGGCCAAAATGTCCTCACTTTACTCTCTTTGTCCTCACTCACACGCGCGCACACACACACACACACACACACACACACGCACACACACACACACACACACACACACACACACACACACACACACACACACACACACACACACACACTGTAAATAAATTCAAACAACCCTTAAGACTCTTATAAGCCATATTTTAGGAGGATCTGTGTCATTTTCACCAGTGAAACCACGTTGATTTCAATGAAAAGACAATTATTAACATATAAAACAATATATTACAATATTTTTCCCCCTATTTAGGAAAGTTTTAGGCTTAGCTTCAGGTTTTGAGAAGGGCTATTGTGTTCTTCTAAAACCAGAAATGGTGAATGCACATTATTTCTAAACTGATTAATATCAAGTTATTGTGGCTTTTTGCATTTTCTGTAAAATGATCAGAACAACTATAACAGCACAAAACATCTCAGAATTAATCAAATCCATTGATAATACTTATTGATGTTGTTGCTTATGTTGTTTTCCCCACCAAAACAAAGCCACTTCCAGGATGATGATGATGACTAGCAGGATCCTATTGTGAAACCTATTGATTATTAACCTCAAATTGTGTGCCACTTTGGTTTAAATACAGATTATGATTTAATAAATCCTAATGCAGTAGCAGTCATAACATGACCAAACATGTGTAGATGAAGCAGCTGGAGATACAGAGAGAAACTGACACTTTCAGGGTAGAATAATGACAGTGATCTATAAAAACCCCAGAGGGCAGTTCATCCGCCCTCAATTAGCTGTCCTACTTCATCCCGATCTCTCTCTCTCTCTCTCTCTCTCTCTCTCTCATTACACAATACACATCCAGCACACAGATTCATCTGGACTCAAGCGTCTGCTTTTATATGTTTAGGAGCTTCTTTATTCAGCAACTAATTCTGCAAGTCCGTGTTTGCTGAGGTTTCATTGAGCCGCCGTTATGTGCTTTAAGTTGTCCTGAAACTGCTTACAACAGCATTAAATCGAAGCTCATGCGTAAATGAGATGAGCTCGTTTTTGATTGGTTGTATTCTAGGTCAGTAAAGACAGAAAACTGAAACGTTCGATGAATCTTTATTCGCTTTGAAAGACCAACAGTTGATTAGTTTCTCTTTGAGAAATGGCTTTGTTGTTCACGTATGGATACATTCATAATCATTCGTAACGATGCAGACACAGACGACTGTTAGTGGCAAATCCAAAATCATAAAAACAACAACGTTTATAAAACATTGTGATTGGAAATCAGGAAGTATCCATAATATCTAAAAACTTGAGGTGCTCATACAGTGACAAACATGTATTTGTAACCTTTCCGACTGAGAATAAACACTGGATAAAAATAAATCGGACAAAACTTCCCATTTAGTGGATCTCACAAACAGAAACAGAGGCAAATTTGGCACTCGCAACATTACAACACGATCTCGGTTTGATTTGAGAGCTAGATTTCACTGAATTACCACTTAATCTATAAACTGACCTGGATTATAGTACACAAGAATACATGGCATTTCTTGCCCTTTTCAGAGCTCGATAAAGATACTAATCTCACCAGATTGACACAATGCAGCTCAGAGGAAATATTAGTAAAGCAAAACGTGTCAATAACCAGATGGGAGAAAAGAAAGATGCTGTGAAAGGAAACCCCAGCAACTCTTTAATGGCATTCATACAGTATTTCCCCATTCCAGTCCTCCATTCCACCCACGAGAAAGAGATCATTTGAGTTACGACCGCCTGTGTGGACCGTAGTTGAGGAACCAGTGAAGAGGGAAGAGTTCACGATCTCCATAAACGTCTAACCTGGGAACATCATCATCATCATCTTCAGCACAGCATTGAGCTCTAAGGCATCTCCTCGATTTCTTCAGCTTCTACCAAGCAGGTCTGATCGTTGGAAGGGGATCTGAAGGGCGGGTGGTACTCGATCAGGTTGAGGATGGATGAATCCGGGTTGCTTCTTTGGTGAAGGAACCAGATCACAGCAGAAACCACCAGAATCAGGACCACACTGATGATGACCAGAGCTGAGAGGAGAGGACTGTTCTCTGGAGATGAGGAGACACAAAAACAAGACCATTTTACTCCGGTCATAATGGCTCCAGACAAATAAAAAAAAGCTGATTGAGGAACTAACAACATTACACATTTTGGACATTATGTGTCTTGATTGGAAAAAAATGAGGAAAACTTGTGTACAGGTATACTAGTAAGTACAGTATACTAGTAAAAAATATTACAAAAATAAGATCATACTTACTGGGTGGGCTTATCCAGACTGCCTCTGAGAAACAGATCAGAAAAATTGTGTGTCAAATTACACATTTTTATGGGCATTTATATTTAAAAATCAGATCAAAGCGGCTGTTGACAGACTCTTTGTGCATACAAAAATCTCACTAGATTATTACAATTAATGGCAAAAGTAATTTTTAGAAATGTAAACTGATATTTCCTACTGACACACTTCAGCAAAAGATATAAATAACTGGCTTATACTGGCTATATATATATATATATATATATATATATACAAATAAAAATAAAATAAAAATTATATATATATCTAGTGCTGGGCAAAGATTAATCGTGATTAATCGCATCCAAAATTAAAGTTTGTGTTTGCATAATATATGTGTGTGTACTGTGTATAATTATTTTGTATATATAAATACACACATATACATAATTTATATTATATATAAATATAAATAATTTATATAAAAATAAAAAAATCTTAAATATATACATGCATATGTGTGTATTTATATATACAAAATAATTATACACAGTACACACACATATATTATGCAAAAACAAACTTTAATTTTGGATGCGATTAATCTTTGCCCAGCACTAATATATATATACACACACACACACACATTTTTCAGGATCGTTTCATTAATAAAAAGTTCAAAAGAACAGCATTTATTTGTCATAGAAATCTTTTTTACATTATAAATGTCTTAAATATATAAATATATATATATTAAAATATCTGGAGAAAGCTCACTGCATGGTCAATGGGTGGATATATAACCCAAAAAACTAATTTTAGAATCATGATTTTTTTTTTTTTTTTATGAATGATTGAATGACTTGCTCATAAAGACTTTGTTTCATTACTGGATGAAGATTAACAAATCTCTTGAATGATTCAATGAGAAATATTTTTTTTAACAGTCACTTGTCGCCACCTACTGGTGTAACGATGTAATTGATATTATATTAATTTGAAACATCAAGTAACTTTCAAAAGGTGATTTACATCCGATAAACATCAGTATTTATATCCGAACTATAAACTTTTATCCCAGTACTTCTGTGACAATTTTAATTATTGTAACACAGAATAATGACAGTGTGTGGTTAAAACCTGTTTGTGACGCGGTAATAAGATTGCGATGGTGAGATTGCGATGGTTTAGCCAATAATTGTGGAGCTGTAACCAAAAGCATAATTTTTTGTTGTTGTTGCTTGAAATAAAATAAAATATCTAAAACCTAGAGCGTAAGCATCTCTTTTGTGAGAATAACTTTCATTTTGTGTATTGTGTATGTGTTTTTATGAGAAGCCAAAGGAGAATTTCCACATTTAAAGTTCAAACTAGTCGCCAAAGCAACATTTCTAATTTTCATTTAGTTAAACTTGATGTACTAAAATAAATAAAACTGAAAAAAAAGAAAATAAGAAAGAAAAAAATAACTATTAAAAATTACCCCCCCCCCAAAAAAAACACACAACAAAATCACTAAAACTTTAAAATGAAAAATACAAAACTAAAAACACAATTCAAAAAAAAAAAGAAAAAAAAATTATATATATATATATATATATATATATATATATAATGGTATCTCAGTGCTACTAAAATACCACTTCTGCACTTACTCGTCTGACACACGACCCCGTTCTCCGGCTCTTCCGTGCAGCTGATGTTTTCCCACTTCCCGGTGTTGGAGTGAAGAGCGACACACGTGTCCATGAGAGGCAGATCCGTGTCATCCGAGCCGCCGTCCTCCCAGTTATTATAGTGCAACACGCTGTTATCGTCATGCCACTTGAAGACATCTTCTGCAGAGACACAGTGAGAGAGTAATGCTTGTAATGAGACATATTTCATATAAACATTCTCAGTAAAAATAACAGGATAGCTTTCACTGTGAAATTTATTATTTCACAAGATCATAAAATCCTTTAGTATAATGTAAACACACAAGTTTGCTGTCGGGACTCAACTTGATCACTAAAGCCCACCTGCACAGCTTAATAATAATAATGAAGAAGTTATTAATAAATCAAAGAAATAAAGGTGGATATGGATTGGTAGCAGCTGTTTATATGTGTGTTGTGATTGCAAGGAGTTATGATTGACAGGATTAGGTCCTCCAAAACCTTAATTTAAAACTCTATACTCTATTATAAATAAATAAATAGATAAATAAATAAAAAAATAACCTATTTTAGCTGGAAAACAATGACATACAGTAACTTGTTAATCATTTTCAACCCAATTGCAATTCATTCTTTCATCTTCAACAAAACCTCACGCCAAATGTTTAGGTTTGACACACTAAAAGTACATGCAAATCCATGATGAACGAAACAACAAGGTCATTCAGATGATCAAAGTTCACATTGTCCTCTGGTTCATTGTTCAATAACTAAGTGAAGTCTTTGATCACGAAGCCTAAACAGTCTGATGCACACATGTGGCGTCTGGAACGTGTTTCTATAGTTTTCACATGAAAGCATCTGGACTCTGGGTGTGTGGATGATGTATTCTTTGAATCCGCCCCTAAAATAACAGGATTTCCTTGTGTTGTGTGACGACACGTGTGAAAAGTGCACTAGAGGAAAACAGCTCGAAACGTTACTGTGTGTTTACATGTACATTGTGTATGAACTAGCAATCTAACGAAGAGACTGAGCAACTTAAAAGGCCTATTTGTCATCATGTACTCACTCTCATGCCATTCAAACCCATATTATTTTTAGTTTAAGTGATGTCAAACCTGGCACAGCCGTCAGAACAAACACAAAAGAACAGCTTGAACATTCTCCCATGAAAGAAAGAAGTGTTTAGAACGACATGAAACTGGTGCCAAAATGTTTGCTTAAACCGTTTAAAACAAGAAAGTAGCAACTAATGATTCACTCATTTAGAAGTTATACAAACTGTCAGCAACACCAGGCATGTAATCCTCTATAACTAAACACAGACTGGTTAAGATTTTTCAAAGCACTCCTTTAACGGTCTGAACTTAAAGCACTGACTAAGCAACAGTCTGGTAAACAACTCTTTTCCACAGGCCCTGGTTTGAACAGATTAGTGGAGTTCAGCTGCATTCCAGTGCAGAGAAGCTGGACCACGTCCAATAACATGCTTAAAGGGGTGGTATAATGCCCTTATCACAAGATGTAAGTCTCTGATGTCCCCAGAGTGTGTATGTGAAGTTTTAGCTCAAAATACCCTACAGATATTTTTATATAGCATGTTAAAATTGTCACTTTTTGAGGGTGAGCAAAAACGCACCGTTTTTGTGTGTGTTGCTTTAAATGCAAATGAGCTGCTGCTCCCGGCACAGGGGGCGGAGCTTCAAGAGCTCGTGTCATTTTACCTCACACACACATGCACTGAAACTCAAGAATAAAGTAGAATCTGCACATAGCAAAAATTATTTACTAAAGAATTAAATGTGATTTACATAGTTAAGAACAAAAAGTATGCACAATAAAAAGCAATAATGTACAACAAAAAATATGCAAACATTTATATCTCTGTGTAATTTGCTTTAATTCTTTAGAGAATCCTTTTTTCCCTACTCTTTACTATTTAAATGATTAATTATAATTTTATTTATTTATAATTTATAATTTCACATATTTGAAATTTTACTTCTTAGGTGAAAACAATCCTTTAAAATCAACATTCGATTACCTCCATAATCTAATCTTACATATTTCCGAGTGAAACAGGATATTCAATGAGGAAAATATAATGTAAGGCAAGACTGATTTTATTCATGAAATTGAGCGGCTTTTGAAAAGTGGGTGTTAAGGCTCGTTCACATCAAGGACAATAACTATAACGATTTTGTTAAAGTTATAAAAAAATATTCTTCAAAATATTAAAGACTACACCACAACTATAACGATAATGGCACAGAGAAATTATATCACTGAAATCACTTTCAGAACAATTTTCTCCAGCTGATGAATAATTAAAACATTGACAGCCAATCAGAATCCATCTTCCTTTAAAGAACTCATGCATTTAAAGTGACAGGCGACAAAACTTATAAAAAACAGAACAATATCATCCGCTGAAGTTGACACTGATATAGTTATCTTATCATAATATATTTATCGTTCTTGGTGTGAATGTGCCTTTAGGGTTGGGCGATATGGCAAAAAAATTATCAAGATCAAATTTTTCATATCAGTCGATATTGATAATTATCAAGATAAATATCAAATCTTTATTTCTTTTTTTTTTTAAGGCAGATTTTTGCTCCTGAGTGAAAGTACAGATGTAAATTTATGTTCATTAACAAAAATAGTAACATCTGTTGAAATTGTAACAACCTCCTTTTTAAAGGGTAAAGTTTTATATAGTATTTGGATCGTTAACCACGGGTAAAACCACGCACTGCACCTCACTACCACGGTAAAAGGTTACTATACTGTTTCTATGGAATTTATTATTAAAAAACAGAAGCCTAAAGACATTTAGTATAATACAAATGCACAAAAACTGCAATAGCTTAGTAACAAAAAATACTGTAATTAATTATATTCCAATATCCCTTTAATGCATTTAATACGTTTGTAAACCATGTTTTCCGCCAAAATAAAAGCTTGATGTAAAAAATAAAAGATCATATTCTTATCTCTTTCAAATATAGATATTAGTACAAAACTAATTATGAAAGTTTCCTTTATTTTTCAGTGCATTTGTTTTACAATATATGGCTATTACGGTCATGGGATTAATATTATAACTATTATTATGTAGTTTGCTAGGACTCTTACGTGCTTTTCCCTAATCAGTGAAGTGACCTCGACGTGCGGGTTAGCGGTAGCATTAGCCATCAGGCAAGTGTTATTTACACTTAAATAAACACTTGTTAAATAAACTCCTGATGTACTTCCAAACTTTCCAATGCCTCGTTTTATGAGTACAGAACCTATTTGTACTACTGTAGAAGTTTGGTGCCATTCTGGGCATAAATTATTAGTGGGGTAATTTACGAGATGCATCATAGGATCCATTAGCGTCTGCACTAAGACATCCGGCTGATATCTCTAAATATGCTCTAACTTTAATAATGTTCAACCAAGGGGAAAAAAGGCTTCTTGGGGGGGTTTGGCTCGAGGTCATGGTGCAAAGGACCTTAGGTTGAAATTACTCCGAACCATCCCTTTAATGTCTACATTAATAATATAATACAAAAATCGATATGAATATCCCACATTTCTGCCACAATACCATGGTTACAGTTTGCGTTACTAGAGTAAATCCATGGTAAATGTAGGTGATTTGTGGATTGAAAAGCCTTCTAACAGTATCGTTGTTGCTCAACGTTTCTCCTGTTTTCCGCATTAGTGTTGTTGAGAATGTCAGCGCCGTTTCATCTGGCGTTAGATTAATCACAAGGCATTTGATTTGTGGTTTGTATGGGAGAACTCGAACGCTTCTCACTGAATCTCACAGCGTTGTTCAATGGTCGCGTGATTGAGACGTTCAGCGAGTAAATGTATTCGCTCTAAGCTCATGCTAGAGTGTGTTTTGAGCCGAGCTGATAAACGGTCCGTGGCGCGGTGATCAAACACGCAATAATTGTCACTATCATTTTATCGCCCAGTCCTAGTGTCACTTTCTAGAATGAAGGCTGATGGTTTGAGGGGAGGGGTTTAAAAGTAAAAGGGATTCGTGATGTCAGCCGACAATAAAATTAGTTTCAGAAGTGGAGAAGATTATTACATTTTGCTGAAAGATTATGAAAAAAAAAATGTCTCTCTAGAATAACACACACAGATGAAACATTCACAATAAGATATGGCATTAGGAAAGCAAATATAGATCATTCTGATGTTTAAAGACTTACATCACTAGGTTTTGAGGTGTTTCTGTATGAAAATTAAACTTACCGTCGCTGTCATAGTACATTCCCAGCCAAATGTTCATTTTGCCTTTCCACACAGAAGGGCTGTATTTAACGATGAAGTCATTCTCCTCAGTGCTTTTTACTGTCAAGATATCTAAAAATGTAACGGGAAGGTTAAACTCTATAATATAGTGTATAAAAACAATACACAAGTTAAGATTTCGCAAACTGCAAAAAAGCAATTACCATATCTTCCACACTTGTCTTTTGCATCTTCAAAAGTGTAGCTTTTGGCTACGTCCTCATCTCCATGGACGAAATGATAGCAGTTGAGGCCGAGCGGCAACCATGTTCGTCCGTCTGCAGGGCAGTCTGTACAGACAAGGCATTTTTTGGTTAACAGTTCAACAAGTCCTAACTAGGTTTGTACACAAGGTAACAAGTGATAAAAACGATCACTTCTATGCTAATTTGAGGTTTTGTTTTAACCAGAACAGCACACCGAACATCAAATTTGTCATGGACTGGTTTAACAGAGGTGTGGTTCGAATCCCGCGCTGAACAGTGCGAGTAGAACCGAAGGGGTCACGTTGGTGCCGTGACCCGGATTATGGGAGTGAGTTTTAGGTGGGTTAGTGTAACAGAAGCCAGCTAGTGCAAGTAAACTTCACTCCTTGACCTCAAGAGGAGCACTAGGCCGCGGTCTTTAGTGTTCTTGTTAGTGCACTCGCCTCCAATGCCGGTTTGAATCCTGCTCGAACCGGAGTAGAACCGGAGAGGTCACATTAACTGTGATTGTGTTATTATCATGCAGCATTTGGTTTCAGCGAGGACAGATTAAAAATTTTTTTTGATGTTTTGAACTTGAACAACAGTTCATAGTGATGTCTGTCAAACTCAAAAATGACATAAAAACCTCATAAAAGTATCTTAGCAGTAGTTCACATGACATATGAACTGTATTTCAAATGTTCTGAGACAAGAAAAATAGCTGTTGATGTTCTCAGATCAAAAATAGCACCAGACAATACGTAAATGACATGCACACTCCCAAAAAATATATGCTCTTCCTCAGTATTTTTGTCTTGTTTTCCAGTACAAATATCTAAACATTCTTAAATCAAGATACATTTACTTGAGATGCACAATGCTATAAGATATTAAGATTTATTTTCTGAAAAATGTATCCAAACTAAGTGAGTTTTTGCTGAAAACGAAAAATATACGAAACTTTTTTTCCCTTTAGAATGAAGTTGTACATTTTCAAATTCTTACTCCATTGGCAAATATATTTTCTTGTTTTAAGCATAAACTAAACCAAGCAACACTTAATATCTAATTAATTTTCCCCAGTAGGCCTAAATGTATCTTGATTTAAGAATGTTTGATGTATATTTGAAATGGAAACAAAACAAAAATAATTTCATTATTTTTACAGTGCGAGAACCAATTATGTTTTGATAATGACTTCAGAAGACTTAAATGCAGTATAGTGCCATATGTTGTATGGTAGCATACGGATTTGCGTAAGTATATGAATACATGATGATAGGATTTTCATTTTGGGCGAATTATTACTATAAACATTTAGAGGTTGCAAAACAACTCCTTGCAGATGAAAAGTAGAAAAGTATAAGTAAACAATACAGGTATTTCAATTACTTTAAAGACAAAGATTAAATTCATTTCAATGACATGCATGAAAAAAATTATTTCAGGAAAATCAAAATCAACCCGCATATTTCCAGAAAGTTCTGTCACTGTCACCAAAAACTGAAACAACGTGAAAGAAAACTTCAGAAAGCTCATTTAGGAATTCACGCGCCGAATCATTATAGTTTTACAGTATCGATAATTATATGACTACTAACTAATGGTATTACTAACAAAACAACGTTTATGTGGAGCTTCCCCTTTCATTTTTAGAGCCTGACTATTTTTTCCCCAGTCTTGCTAAGATAGTAGTCAAAGCTCGTGACATTGTGATGCAGAGCGACTGACACGAAGAGAAGTTTGACGTTCCATTTTAGAACTTTCAAATGTAACTCAAAAGAAACAATGTAACTGTTTCTCGTGGCGAGAACACTGGAGATCTCAGATGAACTCTGAAGTTCACTCCTGTTGTTTTGCATCGCCATTAAAACAAACAATACAGTAACGAGCTCCGCGTTAAACGCGTGACAAACACTCGCTAACGCAAACTACTCACCAGCACTGTCTTCTCCTCGCGCGAAACGCCACGTAAGAACAAGAAGAACGGTGTAAAACACTGTAAAATGACGAAAACTGGACTCCATGTTTTCAACACAGTGCAGATATCATGGCTGAGCCTGAGCCTGAGCGCTGAACGCGTCACACACACACACACACACACACACACACACACACACACACACACACACACACACACACACACACACACAGAGACAGCACGCACGCACAGTGTCAACAATAACTTAACTTAGTTAGTAGGTATTAAATGCATTGTTTCTAGTTTTGTAATGGTATTGCTACTGCTATGTCCACATATAGCTAATCTGAGACTTTGTGCATTATTAAGTTTTACAGTATTACTGTATATTAAAGCACAGAGAGGTGACCGATGACCTTTCAGATATTATTTTGGCACTGTTAACTAGACTAAAGAGCCTCTAGCCATCAAATCCCACAGGAATGTATATACGTGACTGCAACAGTGAACTCATACCATCATTACACTCGGATAGAACAACCCGTCTGACTGAACACAGAGATGACACCTTTATTTGTTTGCTTTTAAGTTCATTTTTAAAGTGGCGTTGTTACATAATAAAATAATAATAATAATAAATACATCAGAAATGTTGATTCTTCTTAAATATGAAAATGTATTCCCAGATGTTTACCATTTTGAATTAAATGTTTAAAATGAAATAAGATGGCAATGTCATTAATTATACCATAAATTATTACATTTATTCACGTTAAAAAATATATATATACAAAAAATTGATACATTTATTCATGTTTTCAGTTAGTGTTATAACCCACCTCAGTATTGCCATTGAAACAACACTAACTTACACGGTTTAGGAATGTGTTTAAGATTTTAGAGGAAACTTTCTTATATAAACTTTAATTTTAAGCAGGCACACATGGAAATATTATGAATATTATATATCAAAGTCTGAGAGACATAGTGCAAAAATGAACAGAGTTACAGTTGTTTAAAGAAATGAAACAATCTCTCACTCCCCAGACGTCTGTGGAATAATAATAATAACATTAATAAAATAAGTGTGTGATCATTGCCAGCTCATCGTGCTGGGATGTTCTTCTTCACATTTTTAAAGAAACGTACAGTATTGTGGGGATAGTCAACTTTGTGAACCCTTTTAGGTGCAGTATGTCTTTAAAAACCTGTACTCAGAACATTAAAAGCAATTATTATAATGATTAACTTAATGATACATAGTTACTTCAATTTTAAACTTATTTAGTTAGTTGCCAGAGCAATATTTGGTGTGGATCTCAGATGGTCCTGTAGATGGCGCTCTCGCTGCATGGACTGATGCAGCGCTTCTTAAAGGGCAAGTTCACCAAAAAATGAAACTATCACATAATCCCCTAGGACCTAAGTGTATTATATGACTTTCTTCATTCATCTGAACATAATCTGAGTTATATTAAAAAAATATCCTGGCTCTTCCAAACTTTATAATGGGAGTGAATTGTGGCCAAGTTTCTGAAGCTCCAAAAAGCGCATCCGTCCATCATAAAAGTAATCGGCTCTAGTGCCTTAGTGCTCTAGACGGATTATAGCGATGATGCGGATGTCTCAAAGGCCCCATTCACCACATTTTGCGACATTTCTTTTCTTTTTTTTTGTTACTAAATCGTACATATTTTACGAGTTGCCCAATGCATTTATTCTGGGCACAGTGTGCAACACCTGCTCTTCCTCTCTCATCTCCTTCTCTCTTTCTTCTCTCACTCTCTTTATCTTGAATAGCCTATCTTCCCTTCCCCAACGCTGAGCTTTGATTGATGCAGTCTTTGCAAACTGATTATTTCTGTCAGGCGCTTAAAGGGATACTCCACTTTTTTTGGAAATAGGCTCATTTTACAACTCCCCCAGAGTTAATCAGTTGAGTTTTACCGTTTTCGAATCCATTCAGCCGATCTCCGGGTCTGGCGGTACCACTTTTAGCATAGCTTAGCATAGATCATTGAATCGGACAGGACCATTAGCATCTCTCTCAAAAAAATGACCAAAGAGTTTCGATATTTTTCCTATTTAAAACTTGACTCTTCTGTAGTTACATCGTGTACTAAGACCGACGGAAAATGAAAAGTTGCGATTTTCTAGGCTGATATGGCTAGGAACTATACTCTCATTCCTGCGTAATAATCAAGAAACTTTGCTGCCGTACCATGAGTCCAGCAGGCGTAATGATATGACACAGCGCCTGAAAATAGGTCTAATTAGTCCCGGTCACGTTGGAAGTTACCGAGCTGGGGACTATTTAGCGCTGCGTCATTTCAGGTCATTTTTTTTTTGAGAGAGATGCTAATGGTCCTGTCCGATTCAATGATCTATGCTAAGCTATGCTAAAAGTGGTACCGCCAGACCCAGAGATCGGCTGAATGGATTCGAAAACGGTAAAACTCAACTGTTTAACTCTGGGGGAGTTGTAAAATGAGCCTATTTCCCAAAAAAGTGGAGTATCCCTTTAAAACTTCTAATTTAAAACAACTGTTTCGCCTCTTATCTCGCACTGTATGCCCGTTACGTTAACATTAACGCTTCAGTGAACGACGTTTTGTTGATCCATGATTTACCACCAGGACTCATATTTCCACTGAGACCTACAGAGCAAAGTTCAGATCATTTTTGTGTTGTGATTTTGCATTAAAGATTCTTGTAGCACTTGTTCTGCTAGTGTTTGATTGCCACATTACATCATGAAACTGAATTACACACCCAGTCTCTCTTCAATGCTCCAGTTTTTCAGGATGCACAGCTTCTCACTGCGTTTAGTACAGTATCAGTGACAAACCTTCATTAGGATGGTTCATTTAAAGATTTGTCTGAATAATTGTGCAGTCTGTAGTGTGATATTGATTTCCCGTATCAAAAAGAGTGCCGTAAACTCAGTTTAACACATTTTACTGTTTAAGTCTATTCCTCACAATTACACCTATTTTACTTTTACAACTATTTCTTTTTTACATTTACTGCTATAGTTTGGGGACAAAATTGTGAACTAGGATTGAACTAAATCTAAGAAAACCTTCCTTTGAGGATGCCCTGGATTCATAAATAAAAATGTTTTTTTTTATTTTTTTTTATGTATGTGTGTGTGATTATTGTGAGCTAAAACTATAAAAATTTGTTATCGCCAATTGAAATAAATCAGAAAAAATTATATTAAAATAGATGAAAAACAAACTTAAATGAAAACCAGAAATGTTGCTTTGGCAACAAACTGAAATATAAGCTGAAGTACTGAAATGACTAAAACTAAACAAATTTATTAAAGCTAAATAAAAATAGTAAAACAAAAACTAATTTACATGAAAAAATCTAAATGACTAAAACTTCAAATTAAATTTTAAATACTATATAAATAATACTAAAATAGTTTTTTTTATAATAATTAAAATGCATAAAGGTTTTCTTCAGGGTTTTGGGAAGTCTATAATATTATAATTAACTTCATATAAAAACTGTGTGTGTGTGCGTGTATAATATGGCATTCTACCAGAAACGTACATTATCTGTCCTTGAATTGTTACAGTGAATAAAAAAGTATTTCATCCAAAAATTTCTAAAACTGGCTCATAGTTGATTTCTGTGAGTTGTTCTGTAAAGGAATATGTCATTCATTAGGTTCTCAGATATTTTTTTCTTTATTAAAAACACTTTTGAAAATTACAAATCCTGTCCATGCCCTTGTCCTCAGCCAAATTGGAGCTACAGCTTTCATAGTTTTGTTATGCTACAAACTGTTATTTAAAAAAAAAAAACTCATCAATAACAAGTTTAAGCTGTTATCATTCACATCAACTGATCAAAAACATAAAATTATATATAAATTCTACAAATAAATTCTATTTTACAACTGTCCCCATGTTTTGGTCAGTCCTGTCACGTTTACATAAAACTCTACATAAAATGTGTGAAATACACCTTTAAGGGTATCACTCAGAGGAAGTGACATCATTTGACCCAGGTGAAGCTTACATTGATTAAGGCTGAATTGTTTCATTGAATTGTATGATTTTAAGCTTGTTTTTGTATGTTTTTTTTTAGGAAGACGAGCTAAAGGGTCAGGCCCTGTCACGGTTAAACATTCCAGAAAATAATGAAAATGTTTTAAATCCAAAACATGTCTAAAAAGGTTATTGAAATTCCTTGCTTGCATGTTAACAGTTTTTATGCTAGCATGCTAGCATGCTGAGTAATGGCAGTTTACAATGGCCAACCGTCAGGCCCTGTCACATCAGGCCCTGTCACATTCCTGTGTGACACGGCCTTACAAATTAATGTTATTGTTCTTTTTTATTACATTTATTGCATATGTTATGTATTTAACGCATGCAATAGTAAAATGAAGGCCAAGGTGCTTGATTTTTATACAACTGTGGCCATGGAAGTGATTTAAACACCTAAATTCAATTATTTGGAGGGCTGTCCCAATACTTTTGGCAATATTATGTATGTCCTTGGCTGAATTTTACCATAGTCTAATATTACTTTAACATTAAAATTATAATAATAATTTAAAAAAGAAATGCCAATCAAAACTTAAATAAAGAACACAAAACATAACTTTTTCTGCATCATCAAAATCCATAAAGTCAGTCCTGTCACAGTACCGTCAGTCCTGTCACGCCATGGTCAGTCCTGTCACACAGGAAATTATGATAAAAGTGTACTATTTGAGGAAATATTAATTAATTAATCTCTTTAACTGTGTAGATGAAGGTGGGGGTATATATCCACTACTATGTTTTTATAAAAATCTCCTATGTAAAGGTAGTTATTTTACAACTATATGAGTGCCTGCGGGTATTCTGTGATTTTGTGTACTACAGTTGACCGAAAAGTTACTTATATTTCTTAAAGGAATTATAAAACCATGTTAGATACAATCAGGGACATGTGATCAATAAGAAAATGCTATCTGTATCAAAGAAATTCATTAGGAAACCATTCTAACATATACAAATTTGTCTGTGACAGGGCCTGACATTTTAGGGGTGAAATGCGTATAAAAATGTATTTTATTTAATCATAAAAACATGCTGAGATGGGATGATATGTGTTTCTCATAGTTTAACATGTCCTCCATATGTCTCAACGTTCAGATTTAAGAAAAATATATTTTTTTCCCCAAGATTTTTTAAAGTGGAAATGTACGTTTCTGGTAGAATGTCAAGTAACCACTCTTGTCTCTCTCTCTCTCATTTATTGTTAAGGATATTTAAATTCATAAAATATCATATCAAACTGTAATTTACATGATTTAATGTAATTTTTTTTTACATGTAAGTAGTTTGTTAATTAATTTTATTTTAGTAACAATTTTAGAGAAATCATACCAGAGTCACTACTTACCTGGAGCATTTGTGCACATGTGGTTAGGCTTGGTCTTGTAGATTAGATAGATGAATAGGTTTTGATATATACATTAACATTTGAGTGAACAATTGGAGCCTGATATATGTTTGATTCATGGTTTTAACCTTATGCATGTTACTGAATAATAGTCAATCTAATGGATCTGGACCAGAAATAGCAGCTTCTGGTCTTTCTTTTCCCCATGTCTCTGGAAAAGTGACGATATGAAAGCATTACACCTGGTTTGCTCCAGGTAAAGCTGGCTCTAGTAAAGTAGTGTGTCTCAAATCCAACTTTGAGTGGAGACACTGACACCTGCTGGTCAGAGTGAAGAACTGCAGAGAGGGACACACTGGTCACGTGGTAAACAGCAGGCAACTTCAAATGACAGTTCTGGCATTATTTACTTTATATGTTGTCTAAAGAAAACACCATAAACATATCATACCAGTAGTGCATGTGACGTGATGCTTTAGGTGAATGAACGACAACATGAATAAAACAAAATGTGTTTTTATTCAAAAAATTCTCAAAGAAATGAACAGAAATAAAGCTTAATTAACAATCTACTGGAAACAAAGGGTAAAAGGGGAGAAAAAGAGCTTTTTTTTTTGGCTTCAACAAACACTCCAGAAAACAAAAGAAAATATACAGAGGAAGGTTTCTGATAAACCGAACGTACAAGATGCCACTGGCAAGCGTGTGGCACGTAAAACAGAGGAAGAAATTACAAAATCAACTCTCATATAGATATCTCTATGAAAATCTTTTTATTGGTTTTATTTTTTCAAACAGTCTGTACAAAACTTCTCTCTTCATAAATTATTACTTTTTTTTTTTCATATAACTTAATGGCTGTCTAGTACATGATTTTTCATATTCATGAGCAATTTCTCTCTGCACAACAACTCTTTTCAACTCTTTGACCCAGACACAGATTGGCACTTCGGATTCAGATGTTACTAGCAGCATGAGCCACACAAGAACTCCACAGAAACACACTCGCTGCCACACACACACACACACACACACACACACACACACACACGCACGTCAAGAATGGACTCGGCTGTGAGCTGAGCACCACGGATACGCCGTTAAAACTCTGTCTGGACTCGGTCTGAAAGCAACGGTATGGAAGCCCATTTCAGACACATAAGAAAAGAAAAATCATGCTTTGGTAAATCATAATTATTACACAAGTCATAATTATGAGATAAAATGTCAAACTTATGATACTAAGTGAGATTTAACAATTATTTTGACGTAAAACGTGACATTTTTTGTCAATTTGGACTTTTTGTCAATTTCAACTTAGTATGTCATATTTTTAACTTTTTATCTCATAATTTCAACTTTTTATCTCATAATTTCAACTTTTTATCTCATAATTTCAACTTTTTACGTCATAATTTTGAATTATCACTTAAGTATTAATTTATCTTTTCATCTCAAAATTGACAGTCATAATTTTGACTTTTTATCTCATGATTTCGACTTTTTAAGTCATAATTTGCGACTTATCTCATAATTATGCCTTTTAAATCTCATAAATATGACTTTTTAAATCATAATTTAACTTTTTAATACCAAAAATATGATTTACCAGAGCATGATTTTTTGTTACATTTAATTTAGTAACACTTTATTTTAGTGTCCTTGTTACACGTTACATGTAGTTACTGTAGTAATAACTATTACTATTACAATTATGCATAATTACATGCAACTAACCCTAAACAAAACCTAACCGTAACTCTATAGTAAGTGCATGTAGTTAATTATTATCACTCAGTACTTAAATGTAGAATTACACTAACAATGACACCTTAATATAAAGTGTAACCCTTTATTTTAAGATGTCGTTGTTACATTGTACTTCCTCAAATAAACACTGAGTAATATTAATTATGTACTTACTGTAGAGTTACGGTGAAGGTTAGTTAATTATTATGCACTAATTATGCATAATTTACTGTTATTACTATAGTAAGTACATGTAACGTGTAACTACGTCACCTTATAATAAAGTGTTACGGTTTTTTTGTGTAACGTGCCGTAAATGGGCTTCATATAACAGTGATGTCACGGGACAAGCGCAACTTTCAGCATCGCTGTTTCTCACTCTCTCTCTCTCTCTCTCTCTCTCTCGCGCGCACGCTTTCTTGTCTACTTCCTATGGACTACTGGAATATCTTGTGATGAAAAGCAGCATTGTTTTTTGCTTTCGAAACGATGAATCTGAATGCTAAACGACACTAAAACAAACGCACAACTTTCCTTATAACGATAACAACAATAAAAATAATAAAAACTTTTTTGTTTGAAGAAGAAGAAGAAGAGGAAGAAGAAGAAGAAGGAGGAGAAAAGGATCAAAGTATCTGAAAAGAAAAAACCTGAAAGAAATCAAGTGTACATGGACAGCTCCTGAGCGGTCCGTTTGGTCTGGAGGGGCGGGCTGAACCTGCTAGCCCGACCAATTAAAACAGAGGACAACAAAACTCTGAGGTAGATAACCGGTCAACAAGACCCACCAGGTCAAAAACACAGTCTTTTGGAAGACAAATTAATGAATAAAGCCTTACTAAAGTATATTGTGAGTTTAGAAGAAAATAAAATACATTTTCCTGTAATGGATGCGATTATTGTTTCAAAGGCCGCGTCCTAAACCCTTAGTGAGCTGCCCGTCATATTTCCCCCAACACGTCACGTTTTTATCACCTGAAACATGCCGCCACTTATACTATAATGCAATTAAAGTTATTCCCAATTGTGACGTATATTCAAGTGAACGGGGACATATGTGGGCGGGGCTTGATTTTGTCTGTGGGGAACTGATTGGCTGATCTCATGTGAGTGACAGGTTGCCCCGCCCCCGTCATCAGAGAACAGAAGAGACGCTGCAAGAGGGACGGGAAGTTATTCTGATTCAAGATTATGAGGCACATAAACAAAACAAAACAAAAAAATGATGTGCACGGATAATTCATTTATAACAAATACGGCAATATTCCATAAAAAATATAGATTTCATGATTCGAGTTCGCAAAACATTTGGATTCTTTGGTAGTTTCAGTTTTGCTTTAAGGTTTGGTGTTTTTTTTTATTTATTCTACATGTTGTTTATAATGAATGCACACTATAATTGACATTTGTTTTATACTTGTGTTTTTCATTCCTGTTCTGCTCTGAATACATTTAAAGGATTGGTTGCGGAGTGACGGGAAATAAAACACATGTTTATTGTGTTCATAATATTTGTAAATGTTTCAGTTTATTTTCCCGGGAAATACGGCAGTAAGTGCACTAAGATGCCTACAAATCCTAAGACAGCATCATATATATCCTTCATTGAGAAGGCAATCCCATAATGCATAGAGTAAAATAAATAAATAAATGCATCGTAAAGCATGGCTAAAAATAGTCGATTCTAATGAAAAAGCACTAATAATTGTGTGTGCTTTGTACCTTTACTGCAACATGCCAATGCAAAACTCTCCTGAAGTCTGTTTTGTATGATGCATGTATTTCTTTAACAAATCATTATGAGTTATGATGCTCCCTCAGAAGGGCAGCTCACTAGGGGTTTAAAACGGTGCCGTCGTTTCAACCTGTCCTCGTTCCACGTTTCAGTTTCAGTTGTCTCTGCTCTGTAGTGATGTTTTCGTTTAGTTTGTGGCACTTGCTGGATCCAAATCGTCCTTCACGCTATCGGTGTCCGCACCTCGACGACTAAAGACAGCTGAATGCATATGTACAAAGAAGGCACATTCTCCAGAACTGCAATCTAGTCTGTTAAAAAGTCTCAGCGTGGCCCGCCTCGAGAGAAAACGTCCGCACGATCCCGCTTGCTTTGGTGAAGTAAACTCGAGATTTGTTTGCCCGCTAATAATCGAGCACTGACATCCACACGTTCAACCTCTCCTCGCCCGCCGAACCACTGCTGTTTCTTTAAGAGGTTTAACTCTGAACGCATCAAACCATTTTCGGTCTGACTGACAGGCCACGCCTCCCTCCCGCCCCCAAAATTAGCATACGAGTCAAAGCCCCTCCCACCCACACGAGTTCATCTAAAGCTAAACTACAACACCGAGATTTATAAACGAAAGTAAAAGGCGATTATCAAAAATGTGATCGTTCAGCAGAATTTCTACCACATTCAAACAACCAAAGGATCATCACCTCTGATTATAAAAACATTAAATCCTATGAAAACTCCATCAATGTTGTCACTCGAAACGGTTTGTACTCTAAAAGATCCGAAAAAAGCAAAACACCGAAATCCAAGCGCAGCGAAATTTTTTCCTTTTGCGAGATTGCTAAAAAAGCCCTATTCAGCTGATTTACAAGGCAGCGGCCGCACACGTCTCTTCTTCGGCCGCCGTACGGGAAAGAGTTTAAGGCAAATCGTATAAGACGAACAGATCGGTCAGACCGAAGATGAAGCACACAACAGAAAAACACATCAACGACACTCACACCGCAAGCACAAACGCATCTTTCTCAGGATGTCCGGCTGACAAATCTCTAAGAACAAACATCTGTTTCGGTACAAAAGAAGAGAGAGAGAGAAAAAAAACAAAACAAAACAAAAACAAATCTGAAATCATAAACACAAGAATAATATCCATGCACATTGAGTCGCATGATGAAGTTCCTGCATCTATGTGACAATCCTTGGTAAAAAATAATCAGTTTCCTTATTAAAATAAAACTTTTCTTTTTCTTTCCATTTCACTTTTTTTTTTTTTTTTGTGTTTTTTTTCTTTGTTAGCATCCTCTGATGAAATGAATCCTTGATTTGCACCTAATGGAACTTATACCAAAATAGTTGAAGTAGTTTTATTATAAAACCAAGGAACTCATCGTAGAACCTGTGCAAAAATGTTGATTCATCGGTAGAGCCGGTCCTTCAAAGGAAGCTGTTATTGATTTAGCAGTCGTCTCCTTCTCTCTCAACCTCACACAACCCTGGAAGGGAAGCAAAGTGAAAACTTCAAATCAATAGTTTGATACAAACACTGTAAGACTTTAATTCAGCAAGGATGCATTATATTGATCAAAAACAGTTTTTTGGTTTCAAATAAATGCTGTTCTTTTGAACTTTCTGTTCATCAAAGAATTCTAAAAAAATTAATAATCACAGATTACACTAAAATATGAAGCAGCACAACTGTTTTGAACAAAGATAATAATGATAAATGTTTCTTGAGCATCAAACCATCATATTAGAATATTTCTGAAGGATCATGTGACTCTGAAGACTGGAGTAATGATGCTGAAAATTCAGCTTTGAACACAGGAATAAATTACACTTTACAATTTATTACGAGTTATTTTAAAAGATAATAATATTTAATAAATAATAATAATAAATCATCAAATAAATGCAGCACTGGTGAGCTTTTAAAAAATCCCATCCCCAAACTTTTGAATGACAGCTTATAACATCATATATTTTCCAACATCTTTAACCAATTTCTCGGCAACAAAATATTTTAGATCTGAGCATTACTATAAAAACGTATATTAAAAATAAAATAAAAATCCATGCATGAAAATTGCAACTGTAAAATTACTATTTTTACTTCCAGGTTTACTTTCCATTTACTTTTCATCTCAAAATTTACAGTCATAATTTTGACTTTTTATCTCATGATTTCGACTTTTTAAGTCATAATTTGCGACTTATCTCATAATTATGCCTTTTAAATCTCATAAATATGACTTTTTAAATCATAATTTAACTTTTTAATACCAAAAATATGATTTACCAGAGCATGATTTTTTGTTACATTTAATTTAGTAACACTTTATTTTAGTGTCCTTGTTACACGTTACATGTAGTTACTGTAGTAATAACTATTACTATTACAATTATGCATAATTACATGCAACTAACCCTTAACAAAACCTAACCGTAACTCTATAGTAAGTGCATGTAGTTAATTATTATTAACAGGGTCACTCATTTATATGTCATTCCAACCTCTTATTTTTATTTCTTCCTTGACACACAAAACGAGGTTGAATCTTCCCGTCTGCAAGACTTCATAAATCTTATTCACGACTGTACAATTAAAAAAAAATCATGCCATGTATGAATCAAAGCAGGTTTAAGATCATTGATTCCTCCATGCCAATAGCCGCGTTTCCATTACTCTTCAAATTGCGCAAATTGAAATTGCGAATTGAAAATACGTTTAATGGAAACACGTCATTTTCGCAAAAACTCCCATTTATCGCAAAAAAGTTTTTATGCTCGCATGAGGTGCTTTTTCAGGCAATTCGAAAAAGACATTTTTGCGCATTAACAGGTCACCTGACGTAGATGACGCGGTGTGTTTGGACACAATACGAGACAGAGTTCTTTATTAAATTCATAAAAGACAAAAGAATGACAGGAATACTGAATTCTAAACCTCAAAGTAATGCCACAATCAAGACCTCGAAGCAGAAATGAGTGAGAAACACCTCATATGAGCCGCTCACAGGTATAAGGGTCTTTCCTTACCATTAATGATTGGAAAACACACATACGTCTCCTTTGATTAATAATAATGGCCAGTGCGGTGGCTGTGATATAGTACATAAACCTACCAACGTCCGTTACCATGATTTTTGGAATGATTTTGCTTATCGTGAGAAAAAATGAAGTTTTAGTCGCATAACATCGGTTAATGGAAACGCTGTAGTTTCGCAATAGTTTCTTTGTCGACATTTAAAAAAAAAAAAAAAAAAAAAAAAAGTTTTGCGCACATCTGTAATGGAAACGCCGCGCCTACTGACAGAAAATGACAAATGACGAAACCAATTAGCTGTATTGACAACTTTTAAGATACTTTTTTGTCCTTTTTGGATCTTGACAGTATGAATAACCATCAAATAATAAGTTAATAAAAAAAGTCTGGAATGAGGCAAGGGTGCATAAATGAGGACCGAATTGTCATTTTTGGAAGAACTATCTCTATAAGTTAGATCCGACACACACATCAGGACCAGTGAAGCAGAGAAGCATGACTACAGGTGACTCAAACTAATACGGCATTAAACCTGTTTATACTTCCAGACCAATCATTTCAAACTGATGTAAACCGATGATGCATCAACACTTGAAATGACCTCTAAACATTTAGATAAGAGTCCTCATGCAGTGCTTCCACATGCACAGGCCGTCCTCCTCCTGGAACCCAGAACGTCATAGAATACATTAGTTTTTGTGAATAATAAGATACCAAATAGATTTTGGGTTTGACCACATCTTCTGTTTGGCTGGCTGACAATTTCCAAAAATGTAAGATAAGAGGAACAGTCTATAATTTTAAATGATAGAAAAAGTATATTATTTAATTCTTATCAAATGCATTTCATTAAAAGGGTCCAATTAGGGCTTTCTCCAGCGTGAGTTATTCTCTATATCAGTGTCAGTGTTTCTGAACTCCCTGAAACGCCTCCATTGTAGTCTTGAGTTTCTTCCGGGAACAAACACGTCACAATATTCCTCATTTCAATAATTCATACGCAGAATAAAGGGGCGGAGCCTGGTTGAGTTAGTTAGTAGTGTGTTAAACTGGCGGTTATGGTAAGGGGCGGGACATTTCCCAAACACAATCAAAGAGCTTGACCAATCACAACACACTGATCCAGCCGACCAATCAGAGCACAGTGTGGAGGGGCTTAATAAGGGGCTTTCGCACCCGAGGAACATTTCATAGTTCCTATAACCTATATAAGTTTGAATAAAAACCTAATATACATTTTAAGGCCAGACAAGTAGTTTGTTGAGGGTTGGTTTGTAGGGAAGGACTACACGCCTGCGCACATATATTCAAACGCACATACCTATAGACTAGCGTTCTCACGGGTTCGCGCTTTTAAAGTTTGCGCAGAAAGAACTTAAGGGTTTTCTGTTAAAACAGTGTTGCGTTTAGCGGCCCCTAAGTTAATAACTAATGACTGAAGTTAATCAATCAAAACTAATTTTAGCTGGACAATAACTTTATTCTAGAGCTGCTATAAAGCCAAAACAATCTCTGCTACTTTAATTTCCTATTATCAATGTAAAGCTGCTTTGGAACAATCTATATTGTTAAAAGCGCTATATAAATGAAGGTGACTTGACTATAACCTGCTTTTTGGCGTATTTGCACCGCAGGAACTGGGATCAATTTTAGCTCTAGGAACGCCTTTTGGTGGGACTAATTAAGCTCCTACTTCAGGGTAGGCTCTAGCCCAGCACAATAGGAACTACCAGTGATGTAAGTGTATGCTGATTGGCCGAATGCATGCGAAACACTGACACACGCCACTTTATAGCCTATATATTTACTCCACGAACATGGAAAACAGCGATAGATGGACTGACGCCGAAATCCAAGAACTTCTCAATCCGAAGGGAATCAAACCAATCAACCTGGGCATCAACCACAGGGCAAATGCTATAATACATTTTCATATACCGCTTAATTTCTTTAACAGTTCTATCTAATACGGTATTAGACAGGACTGTTAAGCAGATCATAAACTAATAAAGATGGAGAATGGGAGAGCTGTGTGTTCAGGCGTTCTCAGCGCTGTCAAAATAAAAGTCTGCAGTTCATTCTGCGAATGCAACCAGGAAAATGGCCCTAGGGGAAAATGTAGTTCTCGTGGGGACGGCCTTGGTGACTAGTTCCTATAACTACCCAGTGCAAAAGCCCCAATGGAGACAAAAACTAAACGGGTTTCCCAAAGCCAACTATGGTTGCAAGTTCTGTCGTTACCAACACAATTCAACGGCGCTTGCAACCACATTTGGCTAATGATGCTTTTGGGTAACGCACCTCAGAGAATTAATGACAGACTGACAAATATATGTAAAATAACATTCATGAAGCATTCATAAGCATGAAAACCTATTCTAGTAGACCCCAAAAACTAAATCAAGACTTTGAAAAAGGGCATATTAGGTCCTCTTTAAAGGGTGACTCTCGCCAAAATGCAGCCTAGGCTCTTTTTGTTAATCTACTCGAGGCAAACTTTCGTGTAAAAGCATAATTAGAATGGAAACGCCACTTTTAAGATTGACCGTATTTTCGTTTTCGGTCAAAATGCCTTTTGAATGGGAGTGCTTGGGGCACTTCTATGATCGCATCAAAAATCACTATTTTTAAAACACTGAGAAGGCTCGACACAACATGAAACTGTGCTGGAAGTCTCACCAGAGGCTCTACACATGAACTCCAGCGCTGAGAACAGTGTTTGTGTACACAGAGTTTACTAAAAAGAAAGATTTTGAACAACTCACTGTCTCTGTGTCCGCCGGCATTTTGACAGTCAAAACTAGTCGATCTCCGAATGTGACGTAACAGGGAGGAGAGTAAAGATGGAAAGCTCCTAAAGCTTAGTTCCATATAAATTCACGGATAATTTGTTGTTTTGTCGTTAGTGAAAATCAATATTGATCTTGTATTTGAAAAAGGATCCTCATATAAGAAGCAATACTAAAATACTAAAATTCAGAGTCAGTTCATTCGCATTCGGAGATCGACTAGTTTTGACTGTCAAAATGCCGGCGGACACAGAGACAGTGAGTTGTTCAAAATCTTTCTTTTTAGTAAACTCTGTGTACACAAACACTGTTCTCAATGCTGGAGTTCATGTGTAGAGCCGCTGGTGAGACTTCCAGCACAGTTTCATGTTGTGTCGAGCCGCATTAGTGTTTTAAAAATAAGCTATCATAGAAGTGCCCCAATCACTCCCATTCAAAAGGCAATTTGACCAAAAACGAAAATACGGTCAATCTTAAAAGTGGCGTTTCCATTCTAATTATGCTTTTAAACGATAGTTCGCCTCGGGTAGATTAACAAAAATAGCCTAGATTGCATTTTGGCGAGAGTTACGCTTTAATGTTTAAATGGTTTATAGGAAAATCTCAGTTTTCTTTTCGATTTTTTGGGTTCCAAAAGCTTATGTTAAAACGACACACGCGCCGTTACATGATGTGTATGTGTGTACAGATCAACGGTGAAAGAAGTGAGTGACAGTACCTCTTCATCACTTGGCCTGCTGATAGGTATAAGGTGAATGATCACTGGACGAATCCACCTGAGGTTGTGGACTGTTCTCCTACAACAAAACATGCTTCAATTTCTCACATTTAGACACCAAATCAACACAAGAAAAGCAAGTCATCATACATTACAAGCTGAAATCAGAACAGAGATCTGAAGCACTAATATAATACAAGTCAGAATATAAATGACTGATTATTATTATTATTGTTATTATGTAATCGCTGATTATTTTGAAGGCAATTAACATGCGCTAATGGATGAATGTCACAAGAACATGCTCATGTCACTGAAAAACAAACAACATAATAGGTTTCCCATTCTGTAATACTGTCAAAAATAATACTATTATAATACTTTATCATATATATATATATATATATATATATATACACACACACACACACACATATACATACATGTATATATATATATATATATATATAAATTAAATAATATTAACTATTAATCAATAATTTTATAATTGATATTCAAAATATATCATTGCATAAATTAAAGGCAATACACAAAATACTACCCTAATGTATAAATACTTTAATACTTAAATTTAAATACTATATTATTATTGTTATTATTATTATGCATCATAATTGGGAGAATGTGCTTAATTGTCATGAAGATAATCTCACAGAAAAAAAAATCTTTTTCTTTGAGCAAAATATGCTATTCTATATCTTTAGTTTGATTTTGGAGTGAACGTGTTCCCAGGACATGTTCTTAACACTCAGCACAGTTGCACAAGCCCAGTCTGTTCTTGAACTTTTCTCCATTTATGGTGATTGTGAACTCACACAGTTCTTGAGTACAGGACGAGGTTAAATCTGTGTCTGGGAAAGTGTGTGTGGACATGAACCCACCTCTACTGAGACTGCGGTGGTCTGCATGTGAGTGTATGGAGGGATGTACTGCCCCTGGAGAGCTGGACTGGCTGGCATATACTACAGGAGACACACACACACACACACACAGAGAGAGAGAGAGAAAACATCAACATATGCGGCTACAAACCTGCACACTTTGCTGCTGTAGTGTTTTTTTTGTGCTCTCATTCTGTCAGCGTTTTTTTATTTGGTTACTTTTGTGTATTTCTGCTGAGATCAACTGTTGTGCATGATCCATGTGTGGCCTGTATATGTTTAAATATAGGCCTATGCATTGTTTTGCAGCGTTTGGCCAATTATATGCTGAATCAGTGTAACCCAAAAAAAATATTATTGCACTATAAAAAAAAAGTCCAACATAAAAGTTTGTTAATGCGATGTTTTGTTTACTCAAAATGTACCCAATTAACGAGTACATCATGAATCCATCTTCAAGCCGCATGCAGTTTTGTTTATTAACCGCTAGAGCGCTAAAAGTTACATAGTGTACCTTTAAATTGTTCAATACTATTATTATCAGAAAATGTGTTCCATATTGTGGCCTTTATGTTTTAATTGCAACTTGATAATTCACCAGTAGGTGGCGCTTAAGGTCAGTCATTTACATCCAAAATTGCATATTTCCCTACTTTACGTTTACATTTATGCATTTGGCAGACGCTTTTATCCAAAGCGACTTACATTGCATTTCAAGGTACACAATTACATTCTTATCAGTTCTTCCGTTCTTCTTAAAAAACAGTATGTGACGAATAGTGTGTCCGAATTCACAGTACTCATAATAGAGTAGCAAAGAGTACCCAGATGACCAAGTGTGCATAAGATGGAATCTTTACTATCCCATGAGGCTACAGGAGAGGATTTGTGTATGACAGTGAAGGGACGCAATTGACGCTGGTAAGTCACATGATTACATTCATACTACACGCATTCATACTACATAGAATGCACTTTTTTAGAGGTTGCAAAGTAAGTAGTTGCATGGAAACCTGGATGACACGGTGCTTTTGCCAAAATGTGCAGCATACAACAAACTACTTGGTAATATTTAGCATTGCATAGTGCATACTGTTTAAAAAAACGCATAGTAAGCAGTGTATAAAGGTCATTCCATTCTGAACACAGCCAGAGCTTTAAAGGTGCAGTGTGTGATTTTTAGCGGCATCTAGTGGTGAGATTTGCGAATTGCAACCGGTCAATAACTCGCGGCCTTTCCTTCAAATTGCAAACTCGAATGAGAAGCTACGGTGGCCGACGTAGGACCGTCAGCAGAGAGTAGCAAGTCAAGCAATGAGGTTTCTCTATATTATATTTTATATTAAATTATATTTACTTAATTATTCAGTAAAACCACATGTTATTGCGATTGTTATTTTTACTTGTTTATCATTGTGTTAGTCTTTTATTCACTGACTTTACCATAGCTTGTTTCCATGCTAGTTAGTATAAGATAAGAGCATCAAAGCAGCTAACTTAGGTAAGGGGAAATAGCTAAAGTTACGATGTCCGAGGCGTCGTTCAGACAGCATGTTTTTCTCCACGTTTGCCGCGTCAGGGACAACCTTATTCTGCTGCGTCTTTTTCTGCTGCTTCTCATTCAAGTTAGTGACGAAACACGCTCTGTAGTGCTCTGTTCGCTGTCGGCTACGGTAGAAACATGACGTCACAGTATGTCGACCTTCATAGAAGGGGGTGGCCGCGGTTATGTAGATATAAATGACTCATTCTAAGGTAATAAAAACATAACGGTTCATTAAGTGAGGTCTTTATACACCACTGAAAACATAGTTATGGATCTTATATTGCATTTCTGTCAGTAGATCCTCAGAAATATCACACATTGCACCTTTAAAGGGTTAGTTCACTCAAAAATGTAAATTCTGTCAGTAATTACTCTCCCTCATGTTGTTCCAACCCCGTAACACTGTCGTTCATCTTCGGAACACAAATTAAGATATTTTTGATGAAATCTGAGAGCGTTTGTCAGAACGGAGGCTCACTATTGGCCGACACTGGTCATGTGTGTGATGCCGGCCAATAGTGAGCCTACGTTCTGACGTACAACCCAGAAGCGCTACGCTGTTACACTACGAATAAATGAGAATAGTTGAATAAAGTTGTTATTTTTGTGTTTTTTTGCGCACAAAAAGTATTCTCGTCGCTTGATAAACTTAAGGTTGAGCCACTGTAGTCACTTGGACTATTTTAACGATGTCTTTACTAACTTTTCTGGGATGGCAGATATCGATTACCCAGAAGCCTATGGAGGAGTGAGACAGCTCTCAGATTTCATCAGAAATATCTTAATTAGTGTTTCCGAAGATGAACGAAGGTCTTACGGGGTTGGAACAACATGAGGGAGAGTGATTACTGACAGAGTTTAAATTTTTAGGTGAATTAACCCTTTAACAACTGCAAGTGATTCAGCAGATTTAGAAGAAACAAGACAGTAGTGTGAGAAGTGTTGACTTGTGCTCACCGTTCCTGCGCTGCCCAGAGAGAGGTGACCCATCTGCTGTGTGAGAGGACTCATCATGGACGTGGGCTGCAGAGACATGGAGTGATCTATAGAGGGCGATATCACTGCTCCCTATGATGGAACGGGACATTTACATTACATTTAAATAAATATTTGTTATTTGAAATAAATAATACTTGACTATTTTACAATATTTTTCAATATGTATTTTCAAGCTAAATAATTTGCTGATATGCATGCTCTTTTCAAAAGGAAACTAAAACTAAAATTAGTCAAATTTGTTGTCATTAATTGAAATTAAATAAAAATGATAAATATTCAAAGAAAAACGTAATAAACTTATATAAGAAATGTTGCAACTAACTGAAATAAACTAAAATATGTATTTCCAGGCGTTTGCAGTATGAATTTGCTGATTTGCTCTTTCTAGTTTTTTTTATTGTTTTAACAAAAATTATTAAAACTCATTAATTGAAATAAAGCTAAAATAAAATAAAATATCAATATTAGATGAAAATAATTTTTGTACTGTACTGGAGTAACTTTGTACTGGAAAAAAAAATAAAATCACAATTACTGTTCAAATTTGTCCTCATAATATTTGACCAATAAAATTTTGTTACAAAAAATTCCCTCAAAGAAAAAAGTTGGAAATTTTGGAGCAACTTACTACAAAATTGCTTCCCAAAATTCATGTTTTTTTGCTAATTTTCACTGCTGTGCTTTAAAAAATAATAATGTTCACTAAAAAACAGATCCTGGTAATACCATAGATATCTTTGCAATGTATGATAGATGATGGTTTGTGATATTTAATATGAAGTAAATGAGACCGAGAGTGTGTGGCACCTGTGAAGTGTACAGTGTCGGAGATCGGGGTCTGTCTGGGATGTGTGTGTGTGATGAGTCCTGCTTTCTTACGCTGTGAGTCAGACTCCGTATATTTAAGAGCTATGAGGCATCAGCGCCATTACTGGCCTTTAAATGCCACAGTTTCCGCATTAATGACCCACGGCACTCAGCTCTATACGCACTGACTCATACAGAAATCATAAGCCCATTATACCACACATTACTTATATACATTATACACCCACTCAAATAGAAACACACACACTCTCTTCCTGTTTGATGTGTCATTCATGCAGCCGAGCTTCACTTAGTACCTGCAATCTTAGTACCTCATCACTGATCTCTATCTCACACACACACACACACACACACACACACCCCTCAGGTTCTTTATGCTGGCGTGGGCTTCAATGACACTGTACTACAGCATCTGTGTGTGATTTAGTGTTAGTGCACTTATGCAAACACACACACACACACACACACACACTCACACCAGTGTTTCCTGCACAACCGCGGCGGCTGCTGCTCATCAAGAGTAGGAAGCACATGTCACGTATCAGGGACAAAATGTGAACTTTGATGTTATAGGCAGTGTTACTCCTAAAAGCAGCTTCTCAAATGACGGAATGGAAATAATTGACAAAAATGTTTTCGTACGTTATTTACAGTAAGACATGACATATTCGTGACCGTCTGATGACTTATGATGTCCAACTGCGTTATTTTTAAAAGAAATGACGGCAATGCAAATTTGTAAGGTTATGAAAACTTAAATCCGTTTAATTATTAATTGTTTAATTACTGGTTGTTCATATGACAACATTTTTATTTTATTTTATTATAAATAAACTAAAACAAAAGAAATAAAAATCTAATAAAAAAATAATAAAAAGTAAAATATTAAAATAAAATAGAAATAAGTAAAAAATTTAAAATGTAAAAAGAATGTAATGTAACTACAATAAGGTTTCATAGTTAACTACATTAGGTAATGAGATAAAAATATTCCTAAAGCATTTATTAATCTGTTATGTTAATCTCAATATTTACTAATATCTGATTAAAATCCGAAGTAAACATTAGTTAAAGAACCTGAACAATAAACAGTTGTTATTTATATTAATTAATGTTAACAAAGATGAACAAATACTGTAACGAATGTACTGCTCATTGTCAGTTAATGCATTAACTAACACAACTTTGTTGTAAAGTGTTACTAAAAAATAAATAAAATAATATAAAATAATAAAATAAAATAGGCTAAATAGGCCGTGCAGAAATATATATATATTTTTTTATATAAATGGAAACTTTAGACTTTTAATTCTGTTTGGATGAGCAATGCTGTCAAATATTGATGTGCCAGCCTACGGTTAGACTTATTAACTCTATTATTTGGCATAAGTTTGTTCATTCTGATAATCGATATATTGATGTGGTTTGCTGCATTAGTGAGTCGCCCACACACTCTCAGTCTAAGAGCAGTTCAAGTGTAGATCTCCCACACACACACACACACACTGTTGAAGACCAGCATGACCTGGACCTTGAGAGATCAGACTCACCGGATGCTGCATGATGTAGGGCTGATGGGTCACCCAGGATGGATTCTGGACCTGAACGATACAAACACAGTCCCTTAAAGCGTTAGTTCACACAAAAATGAAGATTCTGTCAGTAATTACTCTCCCGCAACCAAACTTGATAAACTTAAGGTTGAGAGACACTGTAGTCACTTGGACTATTTTAACGATGTCTTTACTAACTTTTCTGGGCTGGCAGATATCGATCCCCTAGAAGCCTATGGAGGAGTGAGACAGCTCTCAGATTTAATCAAAAATATCTTAATTTGTGTTCCGAAGATGAACGAAAGCCTTACTGGGTTGGAACAACATGAGGGAGAGTAATTACTGACAGAGCTTTCAGTTCTGACACATCCACCTCTGAGACCTCGATCGGTCTGTTTGATCTGAACTGGATATTATGTTACCTGGTATGTGGACACAGGTGAGATGTATGTAGACATGGGCGCCTGTGTGATCATTCTGTTTGTAATACTGTAGGCGGTCGGATAGAATCTGTAGAGAGATGAAAAGGACATATTTAAGCAATTATGTATGTGAGGCTGTGCAATATTGTGAATATAGTCTGATAGCATTGAATATGAGTATTCTGCCTTTTAAGAGACCTTCTGTTATATACATATTTGTAAATATAATTCTATTAACATGTATAAATATATAATACTTGACTATTTTACTCAACTAATAACGTTTGTACGTTATTATTAGCATAATAAGCATTTGTAGTGTGAACTGATGTGCATGCTCTCTCCAGTGTGGTTATTGTGAAGTAAAACAAAAATGTATTCATTGAAAATAACTCATTAATTGAAATAAGGCTGAAATAAAAACATATATAAATATTAGATGAAAAATTAATTTACTCTTTTTTTTGTGCCATGGCAACTCTATGAAACAAAATAATAATAATAAATAATAATAATATTATTAATAATAGTGTTGTTATTGTTAACTGAAACCAAAACTTATAAAGAGCATAAATAAGTATGAAATAAAGCGGATTTAAAATAATGAAATTAAGATTTTAAACCCAAAAACCTTGAAATGTTGCAATCAACTGAAATATAAGTTTACGTTAAAGTACTAAAATTACTAAAAGAGAAATAAAAATAAATGAAAGCTAAATAGAATCAAAACTAATAAACTAGAATTAAAATGAAAGCTGAAAATATAAAAATACGAGCTATTTAAAAAAATATTAATAAATACTACAATCCCTGGCAAACAATTATGGAATCGTCAAACTTAGAGGATGTTCACTCAAGATTTTTTACTTTATAGCAAACTAACAAATCACAGATATGACACAAAAAAGGGTTTTGTTCAATAACTTAACATTCTGGCTTCATGAAACATACCTCAAACATATCCACTTATTTAAAAAAATATATTTTTATTAATGGAATGTCTTTTCTCAGAGCAAGTAGAGGAAAAAAGTATGGAATTAATCAAATTAATAAAACATTTTTACGTGAATTTGTTTGAGGTATGTTTCATGAAGCCAGAATGTTCAGCTATTGAACACAACCCTTTTTTGTGTCATGTTTAAGCTGTTTATTTGCTATAATCGGGGTGAACATCCTCTAAGTTTCAGGGGTTGTATAATACTCTACAAATACCACAGTAAAACACTGGTTCTTTCTGAACTCTTATTGTCTCGTACCCATTTTGCATAGCAGCTGTGGTGGGGTCGTATGTGAGGGTCATGCCAGCCTATGAGAGAGAGAGAGAGAGAGAGAGAGAGAGAGAGAGAGAGAGAGAGAGAGAGAGAGAGAGAGAGAGAGAGAGAGAGAGAGAGAGAGAGAGAGATAAAACAATTATTACACTATTCAGTTCATAAGCAAGGCAAGTTTCATACACTATGGCAATTCAAAGTGCTTTACATGGAAAGGAATACAAATAATCACAAAATAAAAGCAAGGAAAATTAAAACAGTTATTCAAAATGCTTTACATAGAAAGGAATTAAAATTTCACACTATGGCAATTCAAACTAGCGTGGGAAAACCCAGACAAACTTCTGGCAAATTTAGATTTGCTCTGCAAGTAGTCTGGCAAAGAGCTCATTCAAGCCCATTTCTAATCTCTCGAAATCGTGGCACCAATCAGAAACGTTGAGGCGGGCTTTACACGATGACGATCGCTCTGATTGGTTTTAGGTCTATCCAATTGCGCCCAGAGGCATTTGAGCGACGTCCGTTGGTGAAGCGCATCAACTTTTAAATGCATTATTATATTCAAATTGCAAACACATGAGGACAGTCTCCATGAAAGACCCACTGGCAGATGAACGTGCTACTACACTTCTCTCCGAAACGGTAGGAAATTAAATTAGATTTAATAGAGGATTTTAACTGTGACGAGATGATTGACAGGACAGTTTACGTGACAGGACGCACGCGACAGATCCGTCCGATAAAGATGATGAAGTAGTGTGTCCCAAAGCTTGCCTACTTTTTTTGCTACACATTCAAAAGTAAATACATTTTCTTCACAAAAAGAGTACATACTTTTATGGCGTAGTGTAACTTAGGGACGCAGCATATGGCTTTACACGATGACGATCGCTCTGATTGGTTTTAGGTCTATCCAATTGCGCCCAGAGGCATTTGAGCGACGTCCATTGGTGACGCCCCTTTGGAAATGAGTTATTAATGAAGCTTTGCCAGACCATAACTCAGTTACTACTGAGAATGGTCTGGTTTTAACCAGGCTGAATTCAAAGTGCTTTGCATAGAAAACAAGCACAAAATAAAAGCAAGGGAAATTAAAACAGTTCTAAAAGGAATGAATTAGAGTAAATTAATGATGAATAAAAGTGTTAAGCACAGATACAGACACTTGCTTTGATATATTGTTCCTTAAATGTGTACTATGTAAAAAATATGAATCAATCCTTCTTCCGAAACGTGTTTTTGTCTTCACTGTGGCGAGTCTATTATAAGTGTTTATATTTTAGAGCGGGTGGGATGGATTTCACGCAAAATTGCGTACATGCGTCACTCGCCAGTGTGAGTCTCCTCATATCCGTAAATAGAGAAAAGTTGCTCCGGCTGCTTTGATGTGTGTCTGGTGTGAGAGGTCAGAGGTTAGTTGAGTGTGTGTGTGTGTGTGTGTGTGTCACCCAAACGCCGAACAGAAGAGTCAGCTGGAGAAAAGAGAATGAGACAGAGCTCGTAATAAATGTGCTAGAATTTATTTTCAAAGAAGTAGCGTGTCTATTAATGGGTAAAGCCACAGTAATGTCTTTAGTTAGTCAGCTTGAGATCTAAACTGGTTATATCTTTTAACCAATATCCAAATACACTGTGGATTTCAAATCAGGGTTAGGGTTAGGTCACTTATGAGGGTAGATCTCAGTTAGGATGCTGTATTATAAGGCAGCTCCCTGTGTAAGAAGCTCACTAGGTTTTAGAACAGAGCGTGAGTGTCATGATGGGCAATATCAAGTGACTCAGCAATTTACAGACACACACACACACACACACACACACACACACTCAGTATCACTTGTGTGGCTCACGTATTATATATGACTGTATTAGAGTAGCTTGTGTAAACACACACACAGACACACACACACACACTCAGTATCACTTGTATGGCTCACGTAATATATGACTGTATTAGTGTAGCTTGTGTACACACACACACACACCCACATGACCAGTGTTGTGTAACATCTCTGCTGTGCGTGTGTTTGCTAACCAGGTGATATATGGCTGTAAATAGTGATCCGGACATTAAATATGCTAATACGGGACAGTCCGTCAGCGCTCGTGGGCGGAGCATGAGCAATGTGACATCATATTGCTCAGAAAATCCAAACGTCTTGATTATTGAGAGTGTTTAGGCTTTTTAAGGATAAAAAAAAAAAAAAGGAGTGAATGGATTTTTTTCATTGTATAGTGGTTGTGTCCACATATACAAACACCATATAAAAGTGAATTTTGCATCCGATGACCCCTTTAATAAGCCTAGTAACAGTAGGATAATCATATTCATCCTCACGGTCACGCGCAGCCGAAGCACAACCAAAACAATCTTCTTCCTCAAACTGCATGCAGTTTTGTTTTTTTAACCGCTATAGGGCCGAAAGTTACATAGTGTACCTTTAATGCAATAATTCAATTATGTCAATGAGTGTGGCTTAAGTGTTCAAATGCTTGATGGGCCACCGTACATGTTATACAGTAGTTGCTGACAAATAACTTAAATGAAAATAAATAATGCCACTACTCTCCCCTCAAATTTGCAGCCAAATATTGTATGTATGTATGTATGTATGTATGTATACATACTGTGTATATATATATATATATATATATATATATATATATATATAACTGGTTCAACTGCTTCTCTATTGTTCTCCTTATTTGTAAGTCGCTTTGGACAAAAGCGTCTGCTAAATGATTAAATGCAAATGTAATGTAAATGTAAACCCATAAAATTGGTTTAAGGAAATGATCTGGCGTGACAGGAAACCCATTGTGCTGTAATTACATGCTGTCCACGACCTTCTCTGTGCGAGGCTTGCTCATGATAAGCAGAAAAAAATGAAAATGTTCAAAGTAATTTTTATTAGAAAAACCACAGCATCGACTCAATTAAGGACATTCGTGATGTGATGTAATACATTTTCCTCCTGATTTTCTGTTTTAATGGCCATGTGACACTGTGACTGCAGGCACGTGTCTCGCTCGGCTCCGTAACCTAGTGAGCTGACTGCACAGGCAGCATTTTAAGGCATCATATGTGTTAAAAGTTAGATAAAAGTCCTTTTTCAGATAAGGCAATCCCAGAATGCACTGCGACAAAATCACTGTAAGATGGATTATAAAGCAAAAGAAATGCTGGTTATATGAATACAATTAGTTAAATCCTGAAGAGATCTGTAAAAAAATTAATAAAAATAAAAATGAAATAATACATAAAATAAAATAGATTATTATTAGTGCTGTCAGTTAAACGCGATATTAGTAAGGGTTAATGCCCTTCGAGGTGTCCATTGTCAGGTATTAATGGATGACGGCGAGGCGTGAACCGGAGGTCCATTAATACCTGACAATGGACACCTCGAAGGGCATTAACCCGCTTATACCATGGTCACTTGCCAAATAACACATTTTTAAAACATTAGTTTATATTTTAATTAGTTTTACAATCGAAATCTAAAGTTTTTACAAACAATAACTTGGTTTCCCTGGTTACGCCTGACGGTTTATTTTGCAATATTTATAGTCCGCTCAGCTCGTAGACCCCTTCAGTTTACTGCCTGTTGCTATGGTTACTCACAGCTGATGTAGCCAGCGCATTTATTTATTAATTTCGAACGGTAAACGGTCAGTTTCACCAGAACTCCTTTACTAGGTGTCCTCTATCACTTTTTAATGGACACCCTGCAGCCAATCAGAATCGAGTATTCACCCAGACCATGGTATAAACGGCGTTAACGCAAACCCTTTTTAACGGCGTAAATTTTTTTATCGCGAGATTAACGCTATTTTTGGCCTAGCAAACTTTGTCATTTTTTTCACATGCTGTTTGCTACTAGTAACGTTAGAAAAACTACAACACCACACCGGATCTAGCTAGACCGGAAACAAAACAACAGGCACGCCGCGTACACACACTTGTTTGGGCTTGCGAGCCGGCCGAAGAGTAGTAGGCTAACGTTACGTTTTGAGTGGATGGCGAGCGCGAGATGCCGAAATGGATGCCAATAAGATTCTGAATGGAAAGTTTACTTTTAAAAAGTTGCCAAATGGTTCCATTGACAAGATCAAAGTGATCTGTGTGTTCTGTCGTTATGAACTGAGCGATCATCGCAGCACGTCCAGTCTGAAACACCACTGGATGGCCAAGCACACACACAGCTGATGCGAATTCTCTGATGCAATTATTTGCTCCGAGTGAGAATGTTAGTGTGAAATTGAACACTACAGTATATGCCCATGTTGTTTTCAATAAAAAAAACATTTGCACAAAGCAAGCCGATCCACTTTTCCATGTTGACAAGAGCATTAAAATGAGAAAAAGATAATGGGACAAAAAGAAATCAAGGGACATTTAGAATAGATAAAAATGGGCGATTAATTGCGAGTTAACTATGACATTAACGCGATTAATCACGATTAAATGAGACAGAGCTCGTAATAAATGTGCTAGAATTTATTTTCAAAGAAGTAGCACGTCTATTAATGGGTAAAGCCACAGTAATGTCTTTAGTTAGTCAGCTTGAGATCTAAACTGGTTATATCTCTTAACCAATATCCACATACGCTGTGGATTTCAAATCAGGGTTAGGTCACTTATGAGGGTAGATCTCAGTTAGGATGCTGTATTATAAGGCAGCTCCCTGTGTAAGAAGCTCACTAGGTTTTAGAACAGAGCGTGAGTGTCATGATGGGCAATATCAAGTGACTCAGCAGTTTACACACACACACACACACACACACACACACACACACACACACACACACACACACACACACACACACACACACACACACACACACACACACTCTCAGTATCACTTGTGTGGCTCACGTAATATATGACTGTATTAGAGTAGCTTGTGTAAACACACACACACCCACATGACGAGCGTTGTGTAAGCGTCTCTGCTGTCTGTGTGTTTGCTAACAAGCGGTGGCAGGTGATGTATGGCTGCTAAAAGTGATCCGGACACCGAGAGCAAAAGAGCAGTACTCACGAGTCTGCTGTCCCCGTCTCTGGCCCAGGCTCGTCCGTTCTGCACATATTTATTTTGACTCTGACGCTTCTTCTGGCCTCCGTCCGCAAACTTGCACAGCAAGGGTTCTGACGGCGCTGTAGAGAGACACGGAGGAGGAGCATGAACTCTCAGCGTGATGCTCATAACACCACCAAAACCATCATAGTGTGACAGCAGACACGGCTCGAGCGCTAGAGATTTTGTTCGTTAAGTACATTAAACACGGAGTGAAAATACAGAGCAGGACAAGATATCATGACCATGATGATTTACATTTTTGTGTGTCATTTTTGGAGATTAAATTAAGATTCATCATCTAGCACTTAAAATTAAAGCGATAACTTAAGATTATGGAAATGATAGATTTCCAGGGAGTGCATGAACTGATAAAATGCATACCTTGAGTGCAATGCATTCAATAATATTGGATGAAAACATCTGCCAAATGCATACATTTAAATGTATAACTAGTTTATGGAAAAGATGAAACCCTTTTAAAGAGTGCTTTCCCTTTAAAAATGCATTTCATGTTATTTGATTAAAGCATTACATGCACTCTTAAAGGAAAAACACTTTAGTTAGTCATTTTCCTTCTTTTTTTAAACAAATCAAACTTACGTTTTACATTAACTTATATTTACATTTATTCAGTGGCTTGCAAATTTTGACCATCCATAGTAAGAAAATAATTACTGCATCAGAGAGAATTGTACTATTTGTGCATCCTGACATATACAGTACAGGCCAAAAGTTTGGACACATTACTATTTTTAATGTTTTTGAAAGAAGTTTCTTCTGCTCATCAAGCCTGCATTTATTTGATAAAAAATACAGAAAAAAATGTCATATTGTGATATATTATTACAATTTAAAATAATTGGTTTTCAATTTATTATACTTTAAATTATCATTTATTTCTGTGATGCAAAGCTGAATTTTCAGGATCATTACTCCAGTCTATCACATGATCCTTTAGAAATCATTCTAATATGATGATTCATTATCAAAGTTGGAAACAGTTCTGCTGCTTAATATTTTTTCATAACCTGTGATACTTTTTTAGGATACTTTGATGAATAAAAAGTAAAAAAAATAAAATAAAAAAAAATAATAAAAAATAAGCAAATGTTTTAAAAATAGAAATCTTTTGTAACAACAATATACACGACTGGTCAGTAATTTGGGGTCAGTACTTTTTTTTCTTTCTTTTTTTTGAAATAAATCAATACTTTTATTCAGCAAGGATGTGTTAAATTGATAAAAAGTGATCGTAAAGAAGATTTATATTATTAGAAAATATTTTTTTATTTTGAATAAATGCAGTTCTTTTAAACCTTTTATTCATCAGATATATTAGGCAGCAGAACTGTGTCCAACACTAATAATAAATCAGAATATTAGAATGATTTCTAAAGGATCATGTGATAGACTGGAGTAATGATCCTGAAAATTCAGCTTTGCATCACAGAAATAAATGATAATTTAAAGTATAATAAATTGAAAACCAATTATTTTAAATTGTAATAATATATCACACTTTTTTTCTGTTTTTTTGATCAAATAAATGCAGGCTTGATGAGCAGAAGAAACTTCTTTCAAAAATAGTAGTGTTTCCAAACTTTTGGCCTGTACTGTACAATCAAGTATTTTTTCTTTCTGAATATCATGTTTCATGATTATGGAAGTAAAACGGGTTGCAACATGGTGTGACTTGAAGTTGCTCCAGCAGTAAAAAAACTAAACTTTATGCCTAATAACTAACATCCTCGTCTTGACTTAACCCACTATATACACATTTTCAGCATCTATGATTCATTGTTGCAGATGCATAATGCATAAATTGCATAGCAAAATCTCCACCAGTTACACACCGCCGATTTCCGTCTTAAAGCCTCTGAGGCTTCCTGGCTCCATCCACAATGACTTTCCCACAATGCTTTTGAGAACAGGCATCTAATGTGGAAGCTGTCTTCGTATAATCCCCTTCCTTCCTTTCTGACATGGTCAGTGGAGACTATTTCAGTCTAATAATCCAATTAAAATGCTTAAGAGAGGCCACGCAAGGCCGAGATTCCACTCAAAGAAAAATTAGCACACATTGCATTCACTTGAGCCCCGAACGAACCTCCACGAATCAAATAAGCTCTCACTCGCAGCATTATGAACATCTAGCTCCACCCAGCTTTGTGGGTTTTCAGTGTTTCGTGCAGCAAGTCTGAATCTACATTCGTGTGAAAGCCGTTTGGTATGGCTGAATGGTTGCGCCACATGCCCGAAAGCCTGTTTCCATTTAGACCCCATCCGAGGAGAATCATTACCAGAGAATGAATGAATGTGCTCGAACAGAGCCGCGCTGTGCTTTTATGCACAAACAAATAGAGATAAAACACACATTACGGGAGAAGTTCAACCAAAAATGATAATCTATCATCATTTACTCGTATTATATGGGGGGAAAAAAGAGGTAAGGATATTCTTTTGTGGAAGAAACAGTGTGAGGGTGAGCAAACAATGATAGCATTTTCATTTCTTCATGCGTGAAGCACGCGTAACGCACAGACACACACTTACCCATAACTCCAGCTGGTGTTTTCAGAAACTTCCCATTGAAGTGAGAGATGACAGCTTCACATTTCTCTGTTGACTCCATCCTAGAGACACATATCATCGGTTTATAGGTGTACACATTTGAGTATCAAACATCATTCCCATCATCTGCACCAGCTGTCAAGTGTTACAGTCCAATGAAAAGTCATATGAAGCATAGCTAGGGCTTTTTACAATATATAAAATAAACTCAGATCACGCAATGTTGAATGCACTATATAAATGCATGGCTGGTTATTAGACTCGCCTTCCTTTTCTTGTTCAGACAAAGAGGTTATAATAACAGCATCCCTCATTTAAACTTCATTTAGGGCGAGATTTGGTAAGATTGATTCATTTCAGTGAATCACTTCAAACTGTTTGTTTTAGTGAATCAATTTAAACCTCTGATTCAATGATTCATGCGTGCCATCACTCAAAAATGTTCAAAGAACCAGTGTTGTTATGGTAAATTAAAACTAAAACTTAAATTAAAAATGTTTTAAAAAAATCATTTTTGTTACTTGAAATAAAATAAACGTTAACTGCAATAAAATGTAAAAAATGTATTTTATTTCAGCTAGCTTCCAAGGCAATATTTCTCATTTTAATTTAGTTTAACTTGATGTACTAAAATAACTAAAACTACAATAAAAACATTAATAAAAACTATATATAAAAAAAATTAAAATAAAAAAAAACACACAACAAAATGACAAAAAAATATATTTAAAAATATTAATAAAAATTATAATAGTATCTCAATGATAATAAAATAACTCTCTGCATGCCATTTTTATGTATAAAATGCATTTAAATACATATAAAAATATATGTATTTAAATATTGCTGTTTATTTTTTATATTTTGTCATATTTGAGCATGTAAATAAAAATGTTTATGAAAATCTCAATTTCTACCCCCTTTTGATGATATTCAATACAAATCTCTACTTCTGTTCTGAAATTGATTACAGTGTTTTTTGTAGTCAAACTAATCTAGACATTCAGGAAGAATGACATTTAACTATTTTTATTTACATGCTCAAATACGACAAAATATTAATAATATTAATAAAAACTATAGCAGTATCTCAATGATACTAAAATAACTCTCTGCGTGGCATTTATGTATAAAATGCATTTAAAAATATTCATTTAAAAATATATGTATTTAAATATTGTTGTTTAATTTTTATATTCTGTCATATTTGAGCATGTAAATAAAAATAGTTAAATGTCATTCTTCCTGAATGTCTAGATTAGTTTGACTACAAAAAAAAAACAAAAAAAAACACTATAATCAATTTCAGAACAAAAGTAGAGATTTGTATTGAATATCATCAAAAGGGATTGAGATTTTCATAAACATTTGGATATGTGGAGCTATAAAAAACAACATGACAGAAGGTTTGTGTTAACATTAAAAACCACTGTCATTATTTATATCGTTGTTATTAAAAACTTGCTTCTCTGATTAAATCAACCCGTTCAGCTTAGTACAAGTTTTTACTTGTGAGTTCAGAGAGTTCAGTTTCCTGGCTTTGCAAGCCGTGCTGATATGTCAGATATACACAGATATATTTTAAAGCTACTGACTGGCACTAAGAGTCATGGGAGGGTCTGAGGTGTTTGTGTTGTGGTGGGCAGAAAGCCAGGGGCTTTCCAGGACGTCTGAATCCCGTGCCCTGATCGACGCTACAGTCTTGAACCGTGATCGGGGAATTCACAAAGAATGATAGCGTGACAACAGGAGTTGATATGGTGATTTGGGTTCAGATATGAGGAACCCTCACCTGGCGAATCCGACCCCTCGGCTGGCCCCGTTGCTGTCCCGTAGGATGCGTGTGGAGACGACCTGTCCGAAAGACTTCAGCATGGCCTCTAACTCCTGCTCATCCATGGTCAGCGGCAGGTTGGAGATGTACAGGTTAGTGGGATCCTGCTCTTGTTGCTGTTGGGAGTGTGACAGAGAGAAAAAGAGACAAAAACTGTGAAACTTTTGCCATTTTATTTGTTATCCGTCACTGATCATCAGTGGTGGGTAGTCACTTATATGTAATTTGGATTACATAATCAGATTAATCCAAAAGTTTAAGTACTTGTAATTAAATTATATGTTAAAATACTCATAAACAGACATATTATTCATTATTCACACAATGGCAGTAAATAATTCATCATTTATTGGTTGTATGATGTCGGGTACTGGTCATATGGCATGCAAAAAATAATAATTCATAATTTGAATATATTGTCTGTCTGTCTGTCTGTCTGTCTCTCTCTCTCTCTCTCTCTCTATATATATATATATACACACACACATACATACATATACACACATATATACACACATATACATATATATATATATATGTATGTATGTATGTATGTGTGTATGTGTGTGTGTGTGTGTGTGTGTATATATATATATATATATATATATACTGTATACACACACACAAGCACGCACGCACGCACGCACGCACGCACGCACGCACGCACACACAATACAATATTTATTTATATAACACATTTAAAAACAACTGAAGTTGACCAAAGTGCTGCATAAAAAAGGAATAAAAAAAAGAACACAGCAATAATCACATTATTCATAATCACATTATGAATAAAAAATTCATAGAAGCAGAGAATAAAGGAAAATTAAACGGCAAAGAAAATCAATATGTTTTAAGAGAAGATTTAAAAATGTATATACATTTGGGGCAGTTCTAATGTAAGCCGGGAGACACTTCCATAATTTAGGTCCAACAACCGAAAAAGCTCCATTTTGCTCCTGGGAACATAAAGTCATTCAGAATCACCTGATCTAAGTGATCTCGACTGTGTGTACGGGTGCAGTGAGTCAGAGAGGTATTGTGGTGCCTGATTCCGAAGGGAGTTAAATAGAAATAATAGACTTTTAAAAATCAATTCTATATTAAACTGGAAGCCAATGAAGTGAAATCAAGATCGGTGTAATATGCTCACATATACGCCTCCCCTTGAGAAGTCGGGCCGCCGCGTTTTGAACTAATTGTAAACGTGAGATGGATGACTAGGGAGCACCGGCGCACAGTGAGATGCAATAATCCAACCGAGACGTTACAAAGGCATGCGTAACTGTGTCAAACTCATTTAAAAGACAAGAATGGCTTAACCTCAGTTAAAAAACAAAGATGATAAAAACAAGATTCAACCACAGCACTTTTCTGCTTATCAAATTTAAGGCTGTTGTCAAACAATACACCCAGATTCCTAACACATGTGGTACTGTACGGTGACAGGGAATCAAGATCAAAGTCATGAACACTGCGTTCATTCGAGTCAAAAAGAATAATTTCAGACTTACTCTCATTAAGATGTAAAAAAGTAGAGCTTTAACTCACCCAAACAGTCTAAAATTGGCTTTAAGACATGCTTATTCTCACGCTTTAAAGGCAGATACATTCATGTGTCGTCCACATAAAGGTGAAAGGTCACTCCATACCTGTTTGAAATAGATCCCAAAGGAAGCATATAAAGAGAAAATAATATCGGACCGAGAACTGAGCCCTGAGGAACACCAGGAGCCCTATTTTAACGATCTAAGCGCATGGTCTAAAAGCGCAGGGCGCAAGTTCACTTAGGGCAGGGTTCCTCAAACTCGGTCCTGGAGGGCCACTGTCCTGCACAGTTTAGCTCCAACCCTGATCAAACACACCTAGCTGTGAGTTTCTAGTGATCCTGAAGACATTGATTAGCTTGCTCAGGTGTGTTTGATCAGTGTTGGAGCTAAACTCTGCAGGACAGCGGCCCTCCAGGACCGAGTTTGAGGAACCCTGACTTAGGGCGTGTCCGAATCCACTTTTGCTAGTTTAACGATGGGAAAAATGGTTGGTGCTCCCGGCGCATGGTCTAAAATGGTCGTCCCTATTCTCTTAATGAGTAATGGGTGTGTTTTGGGATTTACTTGCGTTAAACCAATCAGAGTCTCATCTCCCATTCCCTTTAAACGCCAGTTGCGCTCGCGCCATCGCGGATTCGCTATTTACATGACGGAATTTGATAGTGGAAAGACCGAAGCCGTATCCAGAGCACAAACGGATCTGTTCGTGCGTGAGTTAAAAGTGCGAAAGCAGACCATCAACTGGTCAAGCCAGGAATCCACCATATCTTTATGTACACAATAATAATCTTTTACATTGTAATCCTTTTATTTTAAATATTTGGCATGTTTGTGTGCTGCTGTGAATCCCTGTGTGTGTAATAAGCAGAGTGTAGGCGCGTTGTGGACCTGCCTATAGGCGCACATTACTAACGCACTCTTTAAATAACAACCATAGTCAACCATTGACTTTAGACCAGGTTTCAGTTGGTCAATGGTGGGTGAATTTAGGGTGAACGATCCCTTTAAGGTTTTAGTTTAAAAGGGTGTTAATAGCCACACCTGAGTTACACACACCTGTAAAAACCTGAGGCCCTCAGATCTTATCATTTATTTCAATTCACACACTGCCAGAGCTTCGTCACAGTATATACACACTTTATCAGTTAACGGACGAACACCTGGAGATCTGACAACAGAAACCACTGAGCATCCACACTTGCCATTCAATAATCTCCCTATTCATAAACCTAGTGAGCTGCCAACATAGATGTCTTCTTAAAGGGATACTTCACCGATTAGCATTAAGCTTTGTATCAGTAGAAACCTGGTAGTATTTTGGGGTAACCGTGCTTCCCACCCTCGTGTCCCCCTGAGACGAGAGATTTCTGTATTGTGTGTCTGGAAAAAAAACTCAGATGATCATCAGAGGCTTTTCTGTCCAGAGGCGAGAGACTCCAGCCAGTAGGAGGAGCTCGTCCCGCATGTGTTCAACCCACCCATAGGGGGATCTCACGATAAAACGCAGTCTTTTCAGTTTCGAGTCGACTAGTAGCCTAGCTGTATAATTTCTTCCGATACTGCCCTCTGTAACCGGGAGGCGTGGCTTGGGAGTGTCCTCGTAGGGCAGCGAAGCAAGTGCATTCTGGGAGTTGTTGTCTTTCATCCACATGAGCCAAAAATACATTTTCTGGCTTTTCTCAGTCTAGAAGGCACCAACTTCTAAAATAACTTCACATTTCTACTACATAAATGACCCAATTTAAATACACATTCATCTTTCCAGAGGTGAAATATCCCTTTTAAGGCCGGTACACACCAAGCCGACTATCGGCCGATGGACAATGTCGGGCTGTTTTTGAACGTCGGATGGCTTAGCTTTAGTCGTATGTCGTGGGTTTTTTTTAGGGCCAATTTAGCATGTTGCATTGTGCCGTCGTTGAGTAAGAGAGAGCTCTGATTGGCTGTTCAGCTTAGCGAACGAATCAGTGCACGAGAAAAAGAGCAAAAGTGATGAAAGCGAGCAAAGAAGTCGGCACAGACAGAAGGCTTTTCTAATTTTACATTATCTGACCTGAGCATTCGAATGCGTGAATATTTTCATAATAACATGAGCTGACTGGAACGAAGAAAGTGATCAGCGTGATTGATATTAAAAATGGTAAGCAAGCGCTGCTTTGTTTACGGTGTGTATATCTGCAGTCCTAGTTTCGGTTTCCCTTTTTGAATGACGAAAATCGACTCTTGTCTTGATACACTAGTTCTTTGGCGCGGCTTGGTGTGTCCCGGGCTTTAAACTTCCTAACAAACTCAAAGCAACAAGCAGTTCGTCTGCCTAGACTTTTAGAGCAAAATATATAATATAATCACAGCCAATCAGAATTTGACTTTTAATATAGTTATGAGGAACAAGAATGTGGAAAATAGAATTTGACTGTGGGCGGAGCTACTCCTTGCGTGTGGGCGGAGCTACCCTGTGCATGTGGGCGGAGCTACCCAGTGCAACACGGACCAATAGAATCCAAGTAACCAATTTAATTTCCTGTCAATCGTCATTGGTTGGGGCTGGTTATATATTGTACATACATTTATATGTACATATATGCTTCATATCTCGGGGAAACTTGTATCTCTGCAAAGGATACATGCAATGCTGCCTACGTTTTGGAAGGCTTTGTGTCGATGCCTTAACATGCTGACTAGGCAGGCAGCTCATTACTTTAGGTAAAACTGTTAATTAAGACAATATCTAAATACACATAGCACAGGTGAACTAAATTCATAAAAGAGGCTAAAGTGAAAACATGTCTCCCTCTTCACACTCTCTAGCTAATAAAGGGTGAGCATTAATATTGATGAGCAGGTCATTTGCATGCGGCTCTCGGCCACCCCCCCCATCCGAGCGGCGAAACGTCGACTGATTTTCTGCCGTAGTTTCCCTTCCATCAGCACAAACCAAAAGAGAAACAGGCAGAGAGAGAGACTCTCCCCAGGGACAAAAGGGCCGCTACATTAATATTCATTAACATCCTACTGCGTTCAATCTCCACCCCTAAGAGATGGAGGAAAAATGAGCAGAACAAAGAGAAGACAAGGGAGAGGCGGGATTGGATTACTAAAGTAATACGCTGACAGAAAGAAAATCAGCATAGCAGCATTACGGAACAATGGCAGAGGGCCGGCGCGGAGCTGTCGTACCCAGAGAACGATGCTCCATCACGGGTATAACGGATGGAAGAGCAAAACGAGTGCTGGAGATCCTTAAGAGTCATCAAAAACTATGTTTATTTATTTTACAAGATGGAGCTATTACAAATGACAGTGTCCATATAACTAAACACAGAAGGTCGAACACTGTAGCTATTAGCGGGTGTTTTATGGGCCCGTTTTTGAATGGCAAATAAATTCACAATGTGCTTGGCTTGCTCCAGGGGAGAACTAAAACACGGGTGTGGTTTTAAAACAGACGTATCCTGACCTGAAATCTAATACCAGAGCCACATACCGGTGCTAACCCTGGTCATCAGGGCCGGGCTTCACCACACAGACGGAAGCTCTTATTTAAAAAGGTGCTGGGAGCAAAATAGCATGAATAAAATGGACTGAAATATGTAGAAAAATAAATAAATAAATGCTTTCGATGCAAGATCAAATTGATCAAAAGTGACAGTACAGAATTTTTTTATATTTCAAATAAATGCTGTTCTTTTGAACTTTCTAATTATTATCTAATTATCAAAGCATAAGATTAAAAAAACCTTGCTGACCATATATATATATATATATGTGTGTGTGTGTGTGTGTGTGTGTGTGTGTGTTAGGGATGCACCGAAATGAAAAGTCTGTGCAGAAATTTAATTAAAAATGAATTATTATTTCATATCTTAATTTAGCATTTTTTTGTATAATTGAATTAATATTAGACTTTTTAATGAAATTCATTTATTTTAATCATACTGAATTCAAGCCAAAAAAAGTTCAAGCCAATAAAATAAAATAACCACACTTTTATTGGAGAAAGCAACACACTAAAATTGGAGAGAAAATACATTAATATTAAATATCCATGTATACTTTAAATATCCATGTGTTCTGTTTGCAATAGCCCTACTGTGCATATATTTATTTAACATGCATTTTAATCAATATGAAGTATTGATTTATGGTTTAAGGACATAGTGAGAATTATGCATTTATATGTATTTAAATATATATTATATTAAATGCATAATATTTGATTATAGAAATACAAATATAAATGCATTTTGTGAGTTTCTTCATAAATCTTACATTCATGATACATTAAAAAATAAGTTGGGTTGGTTGGAGCAAACAGTCAAGTAAAAGCATCATCAAGTGTCCATTCTTCCATTAGTGGTTTTTCAGGGTTTTCATGACATTTTCATGACTATTATAAAAAAATAATGTTGAAAATCTACATACACCTATAGGCTAAGTTACGCCGGGCTGGTGCAGCTGGCCTCAGATTACCGGAGAGAGACATGGAGATCAGCTCAAGCGCTGGAGCGTTCTGCAGGCACGCAATGCTGAATTACATCTCTCAGGTCAGGCATTAAGAGCTTTACGCTCTGATCAGTGCACAGATACTGAGGAAAGACACTACATCAATCTCACACACATCCCTATTAGCCGATCAGCTGACATTAGACACCAAATACCAATTTCCAGCACAAAAAAAACATGATTTTTTTTATAATTAAGTCTGAAATATCATACTTAAGAGTAGTATGAAGCAATGATCCTGAATAGCAGTGCAAGAAACATTGGTATCAGTGTGTGTGGGCTTGCATGTGTGTCACCTGCTAACAATTTACTCAACATGAACCATGTGAATTCGACAGAAAAAGCACACAATATGCGTATGGAGTAAGTGTGTGTCAGACACAGATGGTACAAGGAAAGTGAGAGAAAAAAACTCAGTGTATATGTATATGTGTGAACAGGAATGCATGGCATATGTGAGGGTGTAAGAAGACTATGTTCAGAATATATTACTCTTACTATTCCTGCACGATATAGTATGTATGCCATGTATGTGAAGTTTCTATATGTATGCATAGTATACCCAGATGACCTACAATGCCAAAATCTAAAGTATAAATCAGAAAACACTATGTGCAAATCGTTGTTGTTGCTGTTGGGCAGAAATCTAATATATATATATATTATATGTGTGTGTGTGTGTGTGTGTGTGTGTGTGTGTGTGTGTGTGTGTGTGTGTGTGTGTGTGTGTGTGTGTGTGTGTGTGTGTGTGTGTGTGTGTGTGTGTTAGGAATGCACCGAAATGAAAATTCTGTGCAGAAATCGAATTAAAAATGTATTATTATTTCATATCTTAATTTCGCATTTCTTTGTATAATTGAATTAATATTAGACTTTTTAATGAAATTCAATCATTTTAATAATACTGAATATATAAATATAGATTTTTACTCCATAAATCATTACTATTGGTCACCCTGTACATCTCTCTGTGGGTTTTGCAAATATTTTACCAATGAAAAGTATTCAAAACAGCTTGTGACTGAACCTCGTAACTCAAACTTCTCTGCTTGTTTGCAATGCAAGGATCAATAAAGAACTGGTTGTTTGAATAAGAACAGCGTTGACTTTACTCAGGAAACACATTTCAAACAGAGAAATAAAGGCTAATGTTTTATGTAGGCTATTTGAGGAGCGGAGAAGAGTGTCTTAGTGTAGCATCTGTCGTCGATTCATAGCCAATAAGGTCTTAAATACTTCATCTTTTATAACATAAGATTTTGGACAAATGACAGAAAAAAAAAACTGAGCATCCACATAGTTATAGCTACAATAAACTTTATAACCTGTAAGTTGATGAAAACGTACTGCGATGCACTTTCTGCCTCAGATGTGGTCGTTCTAATGACGGACAAAACACGTATATCAGAAATTCGCTGATCAAAAACCAAAAAAAAACCATCAACTCCCATTTGAGATTGATTTTGGTCAGATGTTAATAATATAATGAAACATGCAAGTGTCTGAGCATACACAGGTGAAACTCGAAAAATCTGAATATCGTGCAAAAGTTATAATTTGGATGATTATGCCTTACAGCTTATGAAACCCCCAAATTCAAAATCTCAGAAAATTTTAATATTACCTGAAATCATGTCGGCCCTCTGAAAAGTATAATCATGCAAATGTATATAGTTATATATACTAAATATATTAGTTTCACCTTTTAATTTGAATGACTGAAATACACTAACTTTTGCACCATATCAACTTTGACAACATAGGGCCCTATTTTAACGATCTGAAACGCAAGTGTCAAGCGAAAAGCGCAAGTAACTTTGTGGGCGGGTCTCGGGCGCTGTTGCTATTTTCCTGGCGGGGTAAATGACTCTTGCGCCCGACGCAAATCTAAAAGGGGTTGGTCTGAAGTAGCTTCATTATTCATAGGTGTGGTTTGGGCGTAACGTGAAATAAACCAATCAGAGTGACATCTCACATTCCCTTTAAGAGCAGGCGCGCTTGTTCTAAAGCGGATTGCTATTATAACGGCGGATTTGCCAGGATTTGGCAGGAGCGATTCACAGCCGAGGAGACCAATGTTCTCGTAAGGGACATTAGGGATGGAGAAACCCACCCAAATTAACTTCGGTTAAACAGGCGTATGATAATTTGGGTAAATGTGTAAGCTAGATGTATGCTTTTATAATAAATTGTCTGTCTATCTATCTATCTATCTATCTATCTATCTATCTATCTATCTATCTATCTATCTATCGTTCTATCGTTCTATCGTAATAATGTATGATTTGCAAAAATGAAAACTGCTGCTTCTGTGTAGATGAGAGAATCAAAGTGTATGCGCGTTGTGCACACGCTACATTGATTATGGCCAAGCATGCGCCCTTAAAATAGCATATGAATAACATGCGCAACGCGCCACTGACTTTAAACAATTTTTTCCTGGTTAGTGGCGCAATTGTTTTCTAAAGCTGCAAATTAGCATGATAGAAGACCAAAATAGAAGGAACGTTTGCGCCGGAACACGCCTCCTCTTTGCGCTGAACCGCCCCCGGGAGCGCAAATGTATTTCCTAACTTACCGACGGCGACGTGCTTCTGTGGAGGGAAAAGTCCGCTTTGCGCGGGTGCAAAATAGGAATGATACATGCGTCGGTGTACAAAGTCACTTGCGCTGGGTGCAAGATAGGGCCCATAGTGTTTAATTATTTAAAAAAAAAATGTTTTCATTTCCTGAAGTGTGGCGGTGGTTTTGGACACACAAGGATTCGCCCGACAGCGACGATACGCAATGCAAAAGCAATGATGATTAAATGTCTATTTCTGAACTCAACATTTGATTAAAATGCAAGATTTTTTTTTTGTACACAGAACTGCACCTAAAATAAAATTTCTGATACGATAACAGCAAGAAGTATGAAGTTATGTGACAACAATGCAGTCTAAGATTTTTTTTTTTTTGAGATTTATCGTTGCATAGTGTGTACATATTTTTAAAACAATGTAGGCAGCATGAAGTACATCAAAATAGTAAGCTAGTTTTGCAAACAAAGCCGGAGTGAAGGGTTCAGACACAGTGCCGTGTCACCAGGTTACTCCAGGGGCTTCCTGTCTGAGATATTGACGTCTAACCATCTGTTTATATCATGAACAAGGTTAAAGGACGAAACAACCCAAGGACAACACGCCAAGATGTCTGTGCCAGAGTGAGAGCATTGTCCAAGCACCTCCATTTATAATGTGCAGGGAGAACACTTTCATTTTTTTAGGCGAACTACTCCTTCAGGACAAAGTCATAATTAAACACAGATAACCATGCTCTTGAAATTATATCTTCAGCATTAACTACACTGTCAGTAGTAATATACTTTAACATAACCATATCCCATCTGGTTGTGCCGCTCAGACAGACTGCAATTCAGTTTTAATTACACACTTGCCCTTTAAATAAATATGCATGCAAATTCTGATGCTCTAGTTGCCTTGTTAGTGAATCATCACAAAAGACCAAGAACAACAAGTCAGAGTCAATATAAGTTGTCTTTACAAAAGGCATTTTCGCAATATACACCCTCCGTTAACAAAAACCAGACGGCAATGAAACAAAACATCTTTAATTTGTTTAGAAAAAAAACTGGGGAGAGAAAGGACGGAGCATGCTTTAAAATGTAGGCAAGCTGACTAGATCTGAGAGTCCTTGAGTCACGTGATGGGGAACTGTGAGTGCAATGAGACACACCCTGACTGAGGCTTTTATAGGACCTGATCGTCAAGGCTTCAGACAAGATGTCACCATGACGGCCTCCAATTATTCACTTCCGCAGGAATGTAAACCACACAACTGCAATGCAACACTCGGCCACAAACTCCAAAATCAGTCATTTTTTGCATTACAATAAAGAGAATTTGGTAGAAAACGTGTTTAACTGTAATGGAAAATGTCAGAATGCAAGAAATCTTAAAGGGGTGGTTGATTATGATTTCACTTTTGCTAATCAATGCTAATCAATGACTAGAAGATAACTACACATAAGCTACATAAACTCATCAACTAATCATTCAGAAATGTCCTGTTGCTTCTACATGTTGTCACTTCTTCTTGAGTCTCTCCATCATTGTCTGACTCCGGTTTGAACATAAAAGGCTAAAAGTTTTTGAAATTTCAGTGCATGTGTGTGTGAGGTAAAAGGACACAAGCTGTTGAAGCTCCGCCCCCTGTGCTGGTAGCAGCAGCTCATTTGCATTTAAAGGAACAGACACAAAAACGGTGTGTTTTTGCTCACCCTCAAAAAGCGACAATTTTAACATGTTATATAAAAATATCTGTGGGGTATTTTGAGCTAAAACTTCATACACACACTCTGGGGACATCAGAGACTTATTTTACATCTTGTGAAAAGGGCATTATACCACCCCTTTAAGGATGTATATATTAACAGCCTTTTTTGTTTTTGGCAATACAAATTGACATGTTCCTGACAGGTTTGTCTTTGAAGCATTGAGCGGGTTTGTCTAGATGCTGCACCTGTGAGGGTGTGTCTTAATCCTCGAGCTGATGCATTCACACACTCACACCCGTCTGCTGACGTCACCTGGATTCAGTGAAGCGTGTCAGAAGGAGCTGCAGGTGACAGGAAAGAACAGGTGTGCTCTTACCTTTGCCATCTGAGCCTGAACGCCGCTGGTCTTCAGAGCGCTGACGGCTTTCTGAGCAGCGGCCGGGCTGTCAAAGTCCACAAAGCCATACCCTGAGAGACAGACAACCACAACATGCTCTTAGATACACCTTTAAAGAGACAGCACATAGTTTACACATGAAAAACAAGGCGTACTAGGGGGAATCTATAGCGTAAAACTGAAAAAAAAAAGAAATTCAATCTACAAAAATTATAAATTGAGAATATTATTGATTAATTAATACAAAATAATACAATTTAACCTCCAAAAATGAATTGCTGTTTCGCTTTTTTCAGTTATTTCTATTATTCTCTGTGATTCAAGTAAAGTAAAGTACACTAAAAAAAATGATTTGTTGAATTTAATCAATTTTTTTATCGTAAGTAGTTGCACACAATTGATTTTAGCTACATTTAAACAAATGCATTAAGTTGAACTTAATCAATTTTAGTTAAACTTAATGCATTTGTTTAAATGAAGCTAAAATCAATTGTGTGCAACTACTTACGATACATTTTTTTATTAAACTCAACTAATCATTTTTTTCAGTGTAAAGTAAAGTAAAGGTAAAGTAAATAAAACAAAACAAAAATATAAAAAGGTGACAGTATAAAGTAGTCCAAGACCACTGTCATCATAGCCAAAGAGTTCTAGATGGTTCTTATAGAAAGATATCGTTCTTAGTCATGAAATAAGATGGTTTTTTTTGCCTGCTCAATTAGCTCTTCAACTTTAATCCCTTAATCACATCATCCAGAAAAACATAAATCGATTAAGTGCACATTTATCCATGTAAAATTAAATTTCATTAAACGTTTTGGGAAGGTGCAACTCTGTTAATAAAAACTGTAAAGAAACTTTGTGACAAGAAAATGATGTAATTTACAGGAAAAGTGATGCAATTTACCAGACAATAAAGATGCAAGTCTCAAAAGATCTTAAATGACAGCATTTGATGGGTCTTTGCTTTTTTTAATGCACAAAACGCCAACCTGTTGTGAGCGTGTGCAAAGCGTGTATAGGCTGAAAATATCAGCGGTTGCCACTTTAAGAGCAGGAAGCAAAGCGGCGGGTTCAAGAGAGCATCTTATCTGTGAGTAAGTGTGTTGTGTGAGTAATCTATCACAGAGCCCAGAGTGAGAAAACCGCTGCACTATCAGTGTTTGCTTCCCCTTAATGAGAACAATTAAATGGACACGAGGAAGCTGATCCAAGATAACGTTATCCCTACGTTCGGCTCCTCCCTTCACACTCCTCTGCTTCAGCCCGTTGCTATATTTAATCAGCGAACAGGCCAAACCACAAACACAGCTAGCACAGAACATCCTGACTAATAGCTCAAATATACATGACGTACAGGACGAAGAAACACTCACTAAACGCAGCCACAGGTATGATCCATCTGCTGCGGACAGCAACATAGCAGATCAAATTGTTTATATGTAAGAGAAAACACAATGTGGTGTTTAGCAAAGCTGATTTAAACATCTTTATGCTTTGAAATGGCATTAAAGAGTTTTTCTTTTTTCACCAACAGTTCAGCCAAACCTTTCACTCAAGTAGATTCAAAATGTTTAATGCAAGAAGGCAAATACATTTTTAAATATTAAGACATTTATATTGATCAATCTAACACAGAGAAATAAACAACATTTTCTTAAATGTATATTTTTACTCAAATATTTTAGTATATGAAAAATGGAGAGCCTTCTTGAGCAATGTTGTTAGTGATGTTACAAATGATTCATTGAATCAGGTTCAAAATTATTCACTGAAACTGACACTTTGAAGTGATTCATGGGGAAAAGTAAAGTAAAATAAAACATAAAAAAAAAATAATAATAAAAAAAATTTAATAAAATTAAAAAGTAAAGTAAAAAAAATAAAAGATAATTATAAAAAATAATTTGCTAAATCAACTTTAACCCCTTGGTCATATCTTCCAAAAAAGCATAATTTGACACATTTATCTTCTTATAGAAGATATCATATTTGATACATGAATTTCTAAGGCCTCTAAATGATCAACATGATCAAAACTTTGCTGAAAAATCTACAACATGCCTTTTGTCCTTAAATTGAAGTTGTTGTCATTGAATATTGATTAGTATAATTGTAAAAACGTTCATCTTCAGCTCGTGGTTCACGTGTCTTTTTGCTGTGAGATCTTTACTAATTTTTAATAAAGTAAACATAAGAATAACTTCATATTGTTAGTTCAAGATGAACACTTACTGGACTGAAGCAACTTATTACTTGATTATCCATACATCATTTAATTCTTTTAGAAAAATCATGTTAAAATGTGAGTCTCAAATATAATCATCAGGCTTTTGAGAAACGTTTATTTGTTCATCTCTCAATCATCGTTATATTTCATCGCATAGGTGTTGAAACTACAGAGCTTTAATCATAAATCAGCTTTTAAATATAATCTTACTAAGACATATTATTGGGAGATATAGAGTGACGACTGATATTAATATGCATTTTATGCAAGCAGTCCGATGTCAAAATCTCATTGATTTACATTAAGCAATATTTTTGTCCATATAAAAATCTGTATCTGCACCAAATTGCACATTTTTCACTCAGTTTGTGCCTCTGAATAAAATTAAGGTGTTTTTTCCTCCTCAAGTATGATATATATTCTATATATGTATGATATGTATGAACTATATTCTCACTACATCACACTATATGAGCCATAAAAGCCTGATGTGTCAAATATGATGGAACAGTTTATTGAACCTTAAAATATTTTTCAATTTCTCAAAATATTTTAAGGTTCAATAAACTGTTCCATTTAAAAAAAATATGATTATTAGACTGTCATTCCACGTCTTTACAGGGTCAATCAAACTTAAATGTGAAACTAGTCTAAACCAGAAAAATTGTGGTTGTGAAACTATGATCTTTAGTCAAATAAAAAGCTTACTTTTACACTTCCCGACAAATCACGTCGAAAATATTGCAAGTATAATGTAGGATTGAAAATAATCCAAAATATTTTAAATGAACCAAGACTGTTTTCCACCCCCTCTTTCTTCCACAAGGACCATTTGGAGTTCCTAAAGGCACAGAGGGACTGATAGCGATCAAGATGTGTGTGCTTCAGGGGTCGATGAACTGTCACACCTTTAGTACAAGGGGGGAAGCTGTAATCTGATTGGTCAGTTTGAACATCTCACATTTGGGTTAAAGTCACATGGTCAGGGAAAGGATAAAACAAGATTGTAACTGGGGCTCTCTCCTCTTTACCTATCTCTCTCTCTCTCTCTCTCTCTGGTAACATTTTACATATACAGTACAGGCCAAAAGTTTGGACACATTACTATTTTTAATGTTTTTGAAAGAAGTTTCTTCTGCTCATCAAGCCTGCATTTATTTGATCAAAAATACAGAATATTTTTGTATATATTGTGATATATTATTACAATTTAAAATAATTGGTTTTCAATTTATTATACTTTAAATTATCATTTATTTCTGTGATGCAAAGCTGAATTTTCAGGATCATTACTCCAGTCTATCACATGATCCTTTAGAAATCATTCTAATATTCTGATTTATTATGAGTGTTGGACACAGTTCTGCTGCCTAATATATTTGATGAATAAAAGGTTAAAAAGAACTGCATTTATTCAAAATAAAAAAATATTTTCTAATAATATAAATCTTCTTTACTATCACTTTTTAGCAATTTAACACATCCTTGCTGAATAAAAGTATTGATTTATTTCAAAAAAAAAGAAAGAAAAAAAATGACTGACCCCAAATTACTGACCAGTGTATATTATTGTTACAAAAGATTTCTATTTTTAAAACATTTGCTTCTTTTTTTTTATTATTCATCAGAGTATCCTAAAAAAGTATCACAGGTTATGAAAAAATATTAAGCAGCAGAACTGTTTCCAACTTTGATAATGAATCATCATATTAGAATGAAAGGATCATGTGATAGACTGGAGTAATGATGCTGAAAATTCAGCTTTGCATCACAGAAATAAATGATATTTTAAAGTATAATAAATAAAAAAACCAATTATTTTAAATAGTAATAATATATCACAATATTAAATTTTTTCCTGTATTTTTGATCAAATAAATGCAGGCTTGATGAGCAGAAGAAACCTCTTTCAAAAACATTAAAAATAGTAATGTGTCCAAACTTTTGGCCTGTACTATATATTGGGTACAATTAATGGTACAAGTTATTATCATCATCTCATACATCTATTTTGTAACTATTTTAAGTGTAACCATAACCATATATTGTCATTTAACCCTTTCAATTACAAATAACGTGCTAACTAGTTTTGATTTGCCATCGACTTTGAAGTGCAATACAATATCGTCACTCTATCTATCAACGCTCTCCCACATATTTGGCTTATTTCCGTCGATGGTATAAGTAGCAGTGGGTGGTAATAGACAAGAAATGTACGGTTTTCTACCATCTTGCTAATAACGTTTCGTTAGTCATTCGGCAGTCTTGCCTCCTGAACCACTGCAGGAAATCCACCCTTATACAATAAGCTTAGTGTTTCGCAGTTTGATGTGAAAGTGAAAGTCTGGCTTCGCTGGTTAGATTATAGGTTGGGTTTAGATCATTTGCATTTGTGCATCACAGGGATACACTCGGGTGTTTAACATTTTCCTTCCGGCTTCTTTAAAATTCCTGCGGGGTTTGAGAAGGGCTGGACTGCAGGAAACTAAGACGTGAAGCCGGTCCATCAACACCCTCCTCTCGGGCCTGACTGAAATTACTCAGCACATAAATAATCCACAGCGCTGTGACTAAGCCACATGCTCCAGGGCAGGCGTGCCCCGAGGTGCCGAGCCCAGGAACCCAGCCAGATCCTGGAACAAACCCCCACGGGGGCCTCAGTCAAGACGACGGCGAGGCCAGGACAGGAATAACAGCGAGGGGTCTGGGAAGAGCAGCGACAGACTGACTGCGTATCTGTTTCCCCATACACCCACGACAGCATAACTGTGCAATGACAGGGCGGGCGTAAACACACACGCCTGCATTACACACTTGCACACACACACTTGTATAATAAACCGCAATGATTTTGTTGGCAATATAAACACTGGGATGTAATATAATGCAATGTTTTTAATTGTCCATTAAAGTGTAGAAGACGCACTTTAGTTCACGAAACAGACTAGACACATTTCATTAAAAAGATCTTCTGAAGATGAACGAAAGTCTTACGGGTTTGGAACGACACGAGGGTGAGTAATTAATGACACAATTATCATTTTTGGGTGAACTATCCATTTAAAAACCAGTTTCTCCGTGGAGAACATGAATGGGATTTTAATAATTATCACCACACTGTTGCACTGTGTTCTTTCATTATCTCAGCCATAAAAAGCAATTTTTGTGATTTGTTAATCAAATTTGAAATGAACGTTTGGTGTGCACATTAATACAATAAGCAGCTCTGAGAGGAATATGAAATCCCATCATGAGGAAAAACACTAAACTGCACAGATTTTGAGCCGCACATATTAGAGGGCAGAACATAAACACACGTACCTTTGCATTTGTTTGTGGTTTTGTCTAAGATGGCCTTGGTTGATACGATTTTTCCATACCTATAACAAGAACAAACAGAGATGTGTTATGAATTTTAAAACACACACACACACACACACACACACACACACGGATATAAATGACTCAGTTTGAAGAAAAATAAATAAATAAATCATGCACGAAACGTGTGAAACATGAAGATAGTTTGAGTGCAGATGCATACAGACAAAAGTGAACATATACTGCATGTAAAACTAAAACCATAAGATACATTTTCATTAATTGAAATAAAATAAGCATTAACAGAAAAAAAAATTTAATATATAAAACAACTTATTTTATTTTAGACAAGGCAACATTTCTATAATAAAAGTATATAAAATTATACTAAAATAACACTAATATGTATTTGCATATGAATATTGAATATGAATGACCTTATGTGTGTGAATTAGAGTTGGATGATACAGCTTAAAACTTAAACGAGTCAAAATGACTTAAAAAAAAAAAAAAAAAAAAAAAAAAGCACAATAAAATAATTTACAAAATTGCTTGAATTTTAATTGCCAGCAAATATATTGTGAAAATATTTTATGCATTTCTGTATCACAGTTGCAAATTGAACGAACAAAAGTCCTACAATAATATTTGAATATTTAGTTTGAAGCAACATTGAAGCAAAAAAAAAAAAAAAATTTTTGGGGGGCGAACTACTCCTTTAAGATTTATGCCTATAAAACTGAAAATGTAAAAGAAATGCTTGATTGTGTCGAGGCGTATTCTGCACACTTCAAGTCCAGAAGCGAGATCTGCAGGAGGAAGCGTCTCTGGAGGTTAACAGAGCCAGAAAACTGACTGATTTATGAGGGGATTATAAAAACTGCAGTGGAATGCTGTAAGGCACATGTGAGTGAAAACATGACCTTTGACCTCACAGGATGGGCACCAATATGACCTCACGAATACCTCCACAGCCACCGATGGCAAGGAAAAGAAAAAAAAAGGGGTCATTAAGCTCTTTCAGTTAATAACACAAATAGGAAAGCCTTCATGAGATTTGAAATCCAATTACAGCAGACTCCTAAAGTCTGTGACCTCGAGGTCTGCTTCTCCAGGGGGGGGTGAAGGTTTCTTTTGCACCAATTGACCTAATATTAATCAATTACGAGGATCTTGCATCGTTCTCCTGTCTCCCGAGTGTCTTATGGAAGACGTGCTTCAATCAAAAGCTCGGAGGTGTTAGGTGGCGGAAAAATAAAGTAATTCAATGCTTTCAGGGACTCAGAGGACACGTTTACAGCGCCGTTGGATCCAAAGTATTTTTCCCATTAATTATTTTTTTTTTTCCCATAGGGATTTTTTGTTAGAGAGTCTAAAGCCATGAATCAACCAACCAACCAGAAACCACATCACATTACAAACTTTGGTAACATTTTAGTTTAGGGTCCAATTCTCACTATTAACTAGTTGCTTATAATGCAGGTTACTTGGATTTTGACTGTTTATTAGTACTTATAAAGCACATATTAATGCCTTATTCTGCATGACCATATTCTACATCCCTTTATCAACCCAATACCTAACCGTAACAACCTTACTAACTATTAATATGCAGTAAATTAGGAGTTTATAGAGGTAAAAAGCTTAGTTAATAGTAGGAATTGGACCCTAATCTAAAGTGTGACCCAAACTTTTATTTTAAGCAAAAAAAGTGCTTGAAAATCAGACGGAAAGTCAAATATACAAGTGTATGAAGTCAAGTCAAATGTATTTATATAGCACTTTTCATAATACACATTGTTTCAAAGCAGAAAATCATAAAGTTATTACTATATCATAGTATATTCATATATTCATGCCTTATATACATTTAGCAGATTAGAGCTGGCCGACAATTTAGTTTACACTTTGTGACGATATAAGCAATCAAGCATTTGAGATTTACTACATAGTATATGTAGATGACTCGCTTAATTTAGTCCTAATTTGTAAGTTGCTTTGGATAAAAGCATCTGCTAAATGACTAAATGTAAATGTATATAATCGCCCTATGTGAGTATACTGTATGTATAGAGATAACGTTGGACACTCGTATATACAACTTTATATAAAGAGCTGGGCGATAATATGGTTACATTCTTAATGACTTTATTGAGGAAATAAAAACAATCCCATATATTCGTCTACATTTCTAGAAGCGTTTATTGCAAAATATGCATCTAAATACAAATATTTAAAGGGGTGGTTGATTATGATTTGACTTTTCTAACTTTAGTTAGTGTGTAATGTTGCTGTTTGAGCATAAACAACATCTGCAAAGTTACAACGCTCAAAGTTCAAAGCAAAGGGAGATATTTGCTTTTAAAGAAATTGCTTTTTAAGGACTACAACAAACGGCTGGTAGGGACTACACAACATTCTTCCCGGGTTAGTGACATCACCAACCTCAGAATTTACATAAACCCCGCCCCCCGAACACGATTTATAGATTATCAAGACGGAATATGCTAATCAATGACTAGAAGATAACTACACATAAGCTACATAAAATCATCAACTAACCATTCAATGCCCTCTGTGCCGGGAGCAGCAGCTCATTTGCATTTAAAGGAACACACACAAAAACTGTGTTTTTGCTCACCCTCAAAAAGCGACAATTTTAGCATGCTATATAAAAATATCTGTGGGGTATTCACATACACACTCTGGGTACATCAGAGACTTATTTTACATTTTGTGAAAAGGGCATTATACCACCCCTTTAAATAGTTTGAGCACGTAGAGAGCGCAATTTTCTGTTCAGATTCTCTGATTGGTGGAAATTTCGAAGCAGAATCATGAGTAATGTAGTTTTTTTTTTTAAAACCAGGAAATCCACTGTTAAACGCGATGTTAAAAACAAATGTTAAAATAATGTGTGCTGATTGCTTCATCAAAAGCACATACGATCGATTAACAACCTTGTAGCTCACATTAGATCTTGTCTTTAACGGTTTAAAAGTTATAGTTCAAAATCAATTCCCCAATGGAGAAAATGAATGGGATTTTTTAACTTCTGTCACACACAAATATCAAATAAAATAACATTTAAAGCATTCTAAACAAAGAATAAAAGTGATGCCAATGTTTGAAACGCTTCTTGTGCATGTATGATCCCTTTAAATGCTGCCTACGTAGGCAGCTCACTAGGTTTTGGCACGGAGCGAAACGCGTTATGAAAAGTTGATAAATGTCATTCATTAATCTCGTGTCCAGAGAGACAGCACAACAGCGTTTATGGGCCTTTTTATGCGCTTCATCGCCTGGTTTACCGGGAAACGACGAGGCCATCAGGAGGAAAAACCCGTCCTAATAGGCCGGCTCTCCATTAGCTTCCACTGAAAATCTATTGCAATTGAATTGCCGCGGCCAGACGGTGGAGGAGAGGCAGAGAGACGGATTGAATGACCGAGAGAACAATGTGACTGGTGTTTCACCTGCCATCTCAGCCCCAGTCTTGATCCCATTATAGCGCCTGACGGCAGCTCCGGTTACTCTCCACCAGAGGCGTATTGATCTCTATAGTCAGAGCTCGGGGCGATGTTTCATAACTCGGCTTAAGCAAACAGCTGCTCTGTGAACGCAGTCTTCCTTTATTTGTTGAGATTATTGGTGACCATAAGAGTACTGGTATGGTAAAAAACTGTATCGATTTACAATGCAAATACATGTAGGGTTCCCAGCGAATACTGGATGAGCATTTTTAAAAATGATTTCACAGAGACTGCATATGGAGCTAAAATTGTTTCAAAAGTAATGTATTTATGATATATAGATCCGCATACACACGAGGATTTGCAAATGCAGTTTAACCAATCAATTCATACAGAAAGGTGCAAACATGCTTGTGTATTCATGAATAAGTGTGCGTCTTATTTCGTAAAAGTAAATTTGATTGTATCATATGTCAATATGAATTTGTGAGTTCTGAGTTTGTGAATTGCTGTTTGCAAAATATATAAAGCTTTCTGTGAACTTGTGGATGAGCTTATGGATTTTATTTTTTATTTAATCACGTTTTGTAAATACATACATTTTTAGACTGTTCTCTCTCTCTCTCTCTCTCTCTGATTTTTTTCACAAGAGCAACTTTAAACTGTTATCGTTACCAAAGTAACACTCTAAAGGTGACATTAAAGTCACTACAAATCCACGGATCCCATGGGAATGGTGTTTCGTAAGGATGTGGAGGAAAGAGACACTCCATCATCATGAACAAAACCTGAGAAAATAGAGAAAATTTCGGCTTCAACACACACATTTTCAGAGAGGAAACTGACCTGGCTCTTTCCACATCCTCAAAATGCTTAAATATTAATATCCATCAAATGCTCTGTCAGAGCTTTCTCTAGTGTGTAAGCGCATAAAACACTCAAGTTTGTTAGCAACAATAATTTAATTGTCCACTTATGTCTGAGGTATATGCAGTTATGTGGAGCCGGATTTAGGTGGGAATGCTCGATTATGGAAAAAAATCATAATCACGATCATTTTGGTCAGTGCTGAAATCACGATTAGCCTATGTAAGACGATTATTTTCACATGACTTTGGGAACGTGTTGCATTTATTAAAAGACATCTTTCAAATATTCAAAAAAAAAAAAAAAAAAAAAAAAAAATCGAAATTTGAACATTTATTGTACTTTTTTAACTATTAAAATAAATAATATAACAGATATCAGCCAATTAGATTTCATGACGTTGCAGAAATGGAAATTCATGCCACCTGGTTATGACAAAAACTCAGAGGAACAAGGAAGAAATAGCTTTAATTTAGTCACTTTCTGGGTCGGATGCAGTGCTAAGTGACCCGACATAAGAACGCACAACCCTTGAAGAATGTTTGAGGAATGTTCCCTCCCTTGGAGAACTGCCCTGGTTTTGGTTCATTTCCAACTAGACGGCGTTTCCTTAAAGGGATATTTCACCACTGGAAAGATGAATGTGTATTTAAATTGGGTCATTTATGTAGTAGAAATGTGAAATTATTTTAGAAGTTGTTGCCTTCTAGACTGAGAAAAGCCAGAAAATGTATTTTTGGCTCATGTGGATGAAAGACAACAACTCCCAGAATGCACTTGCGTCGCTGCTCTGCGAGGCCACTCCCAAGCCACGCCTCCTGGTTACAGAGGGCAGTATCGGAAGAAATTATACAACTAGGCTACTAGTCGACTCGAAACTGAAAAGACGGCGTTTTATGGTGAGATCCTCCTATGGGCGGGTTGAAGACATGCGGAACGAGCTCCTCCTACTGGCTGGAGTCTCTCACCTCTGGACAAAAAAGCCTCTGATGACGATTTTTGCATCATCTGAGTTTTTTTTTCCACACACACACACACACACACACACACACAATACAGAAATCTCTCGTCTCAGGGGGACATGAGGGAGGGAAGCACGTTTACCCGAAAATACTACCGTGTTTCTACTGATACAAAGCTTAATGCTAATCGGTGAAGTATCCCTTTAAGGACAGGCTCTTTAATCTATTCTAGTCTGGATATATGCAAAGGTGAAAGGGTCCTGAAAGCCATACTCTGATTTGCATGAAAATGCGACTTACAGGCGCTTACGTTAAGTGTCTTTTTTTTGGAGAGTAAAATCCTCACAGCAACAATTCACAAGCCACAGTTCTCATGCATTTCTTCAATCTTCAACAACATACAGAAGAGAATGAAAATGAAAAGTTATTTTACACCCTAGCATGCTTTAAAAAATTTAACAAACACCTATGTACTTAGGTTTTAGACTAGTATGGTAATGAAGATGATATCAGGACAAGATAAGATTCTCAGGATAATCAACACAAAGCAAACTGGCCTGATTCCAGTAACAGATCATATTCACACTGTGTGTTTTACGCTGGAAATCTTTAAGCTGCCAAAGTATCTAAATTTAGCATATATGGCATGATGTGTAAAGAGATGCATTTTTGAATCTCAATTTCAGCATGAGGTGTTGCATTCTACACCCACACACACACACACACACACACACACACTACAATCAACTTAGCAGTGTAAGTCATTTCAACTTAAATTACATTATAAACTGACTTCAAAAAAGTTGAATCTCATAAAAAAAAGATTTAAAAAAAGGCTATAAACTTATTTTGATGAGTTGAAGTGATGTAAAAACATATATTGTCATGACTTATTGATCGTGTCATTTGCTGATGGACAACATTTTTATTCGACATTCATAAGCGTTAAACATTTTGAATATATTTGGCTACAAATGAATAAATAAATAATCTTAATTGAATACAGTTTCAGAGCAAATACATCAATATCGAGATACTGAATAGCATCAAACGGCTGAAAAATATTGAGACAAATATAACTATAATCGCAGCCCAAACAGAATCATATCGGCAATCAAAAAAGCAGCCAAAGAATAGAGGATCAAATCCACACATCATTCAACATATTATCTGATTCTCAAAGCCCCGTAAGCTTGTGTTATGACATTGATACCTCTGACCTCACATATTTCCCAGGGATGTGCCCTGGAAAAGGTTACATCAGAAAGGTCAAAGGACAAATCTCTTTAGCCATCAGGATGAGATTAAGCTAAATACAGTGAAGGGTTAGACGATCACACCACTGACCCTCCAGTGAAAAGCCCAGCACTAATCCAGAGCCTCAATCACGCCCATAGATGAACTGTGCTCTCTTTACACTGCCGAGGCTTTCTAATTAAAGACGGCGCTCCAATTCCTCTGAGGACAAACCTGTGAACATCACAAGGCATTCAGTTGAAAAGTTATTTGAGGTGATGCATGTATGAAAAAGCTGATTTCTTAAAGAAACAGTGACATTGGACTCTGTACTAACCCTATACATGTGTCTTGAGACGCAGGACACATCAGGTCATTACTAATGGCGCTTTTCCACTGCATGGTACGTCTCGGTTCGGCTCGGTACGGTTCGACTCGGCACGGAACGGTTCGGCTCGCTTCGCTTTTCCACTGCGTGGTACGACTCGGCTCGGTACGGCACGGTTCGGTTCGCTTTAGCTCGGTTGCTTTTCCACTGCAGTTAGTACCGCTTTAAAGTGGGTGGGACTGATCGTTATAGTTGCCGCCTCTACTGCCATGACATCATCGTAAACGCGCCACATTTCAAACGCACAACACAGGAATGGAGCCTGTCGAGGGGATGGTGTTCTTGATTCTCGGCATGTGGATGTTTTTAACTGCAAGACGGAGAAATGTATAATTATTCCAAAGACCGACTACAATGTGATGTGAAGGAGTTTAGACTTCTTAGGGTAAAAAATGGGTCCTTATACATTAACTTACTAAGTAAATTATGCATAATTACAAGCAACTAACCCTAAACCAAACCCTATTCCCAACCCTACCCTATAACTGATATTACTCAGTATGTAAATGTATAATTACACTGTAACAAGTACACCATAAAATACAGTGTAACCATAAATAAGGCCGAAACAGTGTGCACAAGTACATGAATGCATGTAAAAGGTAACTATTGCATAAAATATTTTTAAAAATAAAATACAAATACCTTAATAAATAAAAAATAATGTGATATATGAAACTATTCACAATAGTTTTAGGTAGGAGAAAAAAAAAAAATCCAAAATGCATAATATTTATATATTTATTTAAAACATATTAACATGCCTAAGACTTTTGCACAGTACTGTATATGTTCCTTTTTGAAATATCTGGTCAAAAAAAGGGGGAAAAAAAGAAAAAGGGTTATATTGTTGAGTCCTGATTCTGTTCCTGAGTAATGAGATCTAATTAGCAAACACAAAGGGCAATGTGTTAGAAAGTCGATGTTTGTTGATATGTGATAGTGTGAGTGTGTGTGTGTGTGTGTGTGTGTGTGTGTGTGTGTGTGTGTGTGTGTGTGTGTGTGTGTGTGTAGAGTGGGAGGAAGTTTGATGAAGGGCTCAGAGGAGGAAAATGAGACTTCAAAGTCACATCAGTGGTCTTTCATCCAGTCTCCATCCGAGATTCAGTAACAGGATCATTCTGTGCTCGGCTTCTGCTAGCGATGCACCAAAACAGACCTTGTGGTCCTTTGAAACTGTACACCTCTAAAGATGTTACGCTTGTTCTTGGGGTTTGAGCAAACAGTATACCTTTCTACACCCTTTACACCACGGTCAGTGGACAGGACTGACTCACGTGTGACAGCGAAGAACAAACAATGAGCACTGCAACATTTCACAGCGGGATAAATAAATCAAATAAATCAAAAGGTTAGATTATATTCAACGTGCCGCATCAATATAGAAGCCAAATTATGTGCTTCAAAACTTTTTTTAAATGTAGATATGAATTTAAACCCTGAACTATGTTCTTTTAATATGACTTTTGTAGTTAAGCATTTATTTTTTTCAACTCAAAATGTTTCATAATGTGGTTTCTGATAATGTGCAATATCTGCCACCTAGAATTAAGGGCATTTTTTCATCTTGTGTAAGGGCATTCGCTTATTAAATGTGTCTATGTTTCCTTCAATGCCAAATACTTACATTTACCCAATTACTTTAAGATTGTTACCAATAAAATTGTATTAGCATCAACAATAGCCATTTATACACTGCAAAGTTGGCCTTTTTGTCCCCTTATCTTGAATTTGGTGGCCTTTTTGTTTGCATTTTTGCCCCAATTCCATGTCAATTTCTGGCCCAACTTCAAATCCAATCAAAACTCAAATGAAAATGAAAATAAAATGATTTAATTCAATTGACTATCCTTCAAAAAGTCTTCACAAACATGGTCATTTAATGTATTTTTGCATCGAATGTTCAGCAAAAATGACTAGCTGATATATAATTGCTCATACCACTCACCCTAACTTAGACACACGGGATTGTTCTGTTCCTAAGTGTCCTTTTCTCTCCGCAGCAATGCAGTATGGTCTATCTGTCAATCTTCTTAGCGCCTTCACTCACAGGAGTCCTCTGAGGACCGGTCCTGTGATTCTGCTCTAAAATCACATCAAATTATCCAATAGACTCAAAGCGACACAGCATATGCCTCATCTTTTATTGATGGCATTCATCCCAGACCTCTTAGAGGGGAAAGTCACCCTCCAGCCCTTGACACAGAGTGACCGAAATATGAGAGTTCATTGAGCCGCAGTGCCAGGCTGTGTGAGATTACAATACTAAGACCACAGAGCAGAGCCATGACTCTTTCTTTATCCAACACCGTTGAATAAATCATTAAATCGACAGAATGTGTGGCATAATTATGTGTTGCATAATTCCTCAGTTTATAAAAAAAAGAAAAAAAAAAGCATTAAAACACAAGAAATAGAAATTCAAAAATACTAGATATGCACAAATATTCAAATTCTGGCCGATACAAATGAGTCGATCATTATTTAAATTTTATGGCCAATAATTGATCTTAATAATTGTATGAACTTATAAATAAGTAAATGTAAATAAAACACTGAAAAATCTATTGTTTTAGATGCTACAAGTGAATCACAAACGTTGAATTTTTTTAGATTTGATAGAAATTTCATTCAATTATTAATATAATTAAACGTTTTTCAATTAAGGGTGTGTTTACATGACAACGATGTACTAAAACAACGTTTTTCACGTACAGACAACAACGTTGTCAAAGCGATCCCCGTTCACACGGATCCGACGGAAACGACTAAAAACGCTGCGTTATACTTCTCGGCCAGTAGTTGGCGATGTCACTTGTAAAGAAACACTATACGCGTAATAGACTGAACGTGAAATATGCATATGCATGACCTCACCATTTTCACAAATTCATGTTTTTGTGGTTTGCACAGACGATAATTGTATCGTTTTCAGAAACTTAAGTGAACATTAGATGATTGCAAATATGATCTACATGTAAAAACAGGCGAAATGAACCAATATATGTAGAATATAGATACATTTTAAAACTATTCTTGAATATTAGCCGATAATCAATATGATTCTGATACATTGTGCATCCTTAGCAAATAATACACAGTTTCAAAAGAAGATATAAGACTTTATGCCAGTGTTAGCGAATCATTTACTTATCAATAATCAGTAGAAACATAGTCTCACTTCATAAAGATGATTTAATTGTCAAGTAATATACAGAAATCATTCACATAAGTGCTTTAATAACAAACACAAGCTCCACAATTCTGCTTTTACAATGGAAATGTTTCTCCATAGGCTTGTGCTGTCTCGCTGTAACCACAAATTGTGCCTTTTTATCTAAAAAACACCCACAAAAATAAGTCAAAATACTTTTTTGTGATAATCGACATCATGCCAAAGATGCTGCTGACTTGCAACGAGTGTGAAACAGTCCTCAGATCTCAGGCAAAACATTTCAGCTGTACGTCTCTCAATAATCTGCCTCGGACAATCTCTGATCGATAGACTGACCTCAGAGCCATTCGACCACATTGAAGCATTCATCAAGCAATAACTGCACATTGTTTCAAAGAGAACTGGGAATGGACTACAAATATGACCCTGTAAAGCAGCGATTGGATTGTGTATTCAACGGCCACAGTAATCGATCTTCATTTGGAGGAGCTGCCGTCTCGCAGCGAAACTGGGCTTAATGAGACACATACGGATAAACTGGGGCGCTGGAGGCCACACCGTTCATCTTATCTTCTACCACAGCAAATAAAACACCTCTCAAAGCGGTTTCCTAAATCATTAAGTCTTTCGGTGAGGGCTGTATGATAACAGTAGCTTAAAAATAATATCCTGATTTGGGTTGCACTTTAATCGTGATCACGATTTCTGATTCTCTCGATTAATTAAGCATAATCAGGTGATATTTGACCACTGGTAAAGATGTAAAAAAAAGTGGTAAAGTTGAGGTTGATTTGTGCTTAAAGGGATAGTTCACCCAAAAATGAAAATTAGCCCATGATTTACTCACTCGTCTCAAGCCATCCTAGGTGTGTATGGCATTCTTCTTTGAAGGAGTTATATTAAAAAATGTCCTGGCTAATCCAAGCTTTATAATGGGAGTGAATGGCTGGTGAAAAAGTCGTCTGGTGGTAGCTAGTTATTTTAGATTATAAAGTTATAAATGTGGGTATTTTTCTTACAAAAAATCATGGCTTCGCATCAGAAGACCTTTTTTAACCCCCCGGAGCAGTGCGGAGTACTTTTATAATGGATGAATGCACTTTTTTGGGATTCAAATTTTCACCAGCCATTCACTCCCATTATAAAGCTTGGATTAGCCAGGACATTTTTTAATATAAATCCGATTGTATTTGTCTGAAAGAAGAATGTCACGTACACCTTAGGATGGCTTGAGGGTGAGTAAATCATGGGGTAATTTTAATTTGGTTGGTTGAACTATCCCTTTAAGTGCAATCAATTTCTAAAATGACAATAATCGTGATTAATAATCCATTAACCATTACAGTGCAGCCCTAATCTTGATATTTGTCTGCGTTTTCTCCAGAAATGAAAGTTCGGGTGGTACTCACGGCTGACAGAGCTTGACCAGGTCGTGGTCGGTGGTGTTTGGCGGTAACCCACGAATGTAGAGGTTAGTTTTACTGAGCTGCTCCCAGCCGGCCGTGCTGCTGCTGCTGCTGCTGTGATTGGTGCTGCTGTTGGTCCCGGGACTGGGCGGAGCCATCGGGTGGGAGGCGGGGCCAACGGGGGGCTGGTGGGGGGGACACACACAAAACAAAGCTAAAGTCAGAGTGGAACAAGGTCACAGAAAGAAAGCAGGGAAGTGAAAAGTACACAGTGAGAAAGAAATAGCCTAGGCAGAAGAAGTACTGTATATTGGACAGAAAAAAGCACAACTAATCCAGCAAACGTATGAGCATCACTGAACTTACTTGTGACGCTATTTTCTTCTAGAAACAAACTTTGTTGCATTATTTTCACTGTAAAGCTAATTTGAAACAATCTGTATTGTAAAAGGTGCTATAGAAATAAAGACTTGACTACTGACTAGTGGCATTTCCCCAAATTTTGAACAGAATCAAACGCAAAACGATGAAAAACAGCTGAAATGTGTAATTATTTGATGTTAAAATGCTTCCTCTGTTTTCCTTTTTTGAGAAACGATTCCAGAAACACAATTTCACTCCCAATGAGTCCAACTGATAAACCAGGCACACATTTACGTTTGTTAGTGTGAATTGTTGGGACTTTGGGACACACCTTGTGAAGTAAACCGGGACGTCTGGTCACCCTATTATAAGTTATGAGATGAACATGACTGTCAAAGAGCCGCCCAAACCTTCGTCACACTCATTATAAAGACTGAGGAGGAAGTTAAACAACCTGTAATTTAGGTTTGCTTATGCAGTGTTGTACATGAATACACCATCCTTAAATTTAGTCACCCTCATGTTGTTTCAAACCTGAATGCGGATACATTAATGCTATTCAAACTTTTAAACAAAATATTGGTCTATTTGAAATAATAAGTGTTTTACTCTCAGCTACTCTGAACACATTTTACCATGTTTATATCCATTATGTGGTTTTCTTAATGCAATCTCAGTGTTGAAATGTAAAAATGTTTCCAGTCTAGGCCCATTTACATTTGTAAAGATGCATTTGGCGGGGAAAAAAGAAAATAATTTTAAGGCCGACATCATTTATAAGATATTTTTCTTACAAAAACGCATTGTTTCGCTTCAGAAGTTACAAATATGGATATTTTTTATTACAAAAAGGAAAAAATATTTTTAACCCCCTGGAGTCGTATGGATTACTTTTATGAAGTATTGATGTGCTTTTTTGGGCTTCGAAAACTATTCACTACCATTACAAAGCTTGGAAGAGCCAGGATACATTTTTTTTACAAATAACTCCGATTGTGTTTGGCTGAAAGATGAAAGTCATATACACCTAGGATGGCTTAGTAAATTATGGGATAATTCAAATGTTTGCGTGAACAACTAACCCTTTAATTTCAGTAAATCATTCATTTTTTCATTCATTCAATCATTCATTCGTTTCAGTGATCACTATTAATTAATGCTGTCCAAAAGAGAAGGTATTAGCTTGCTTTTACAAACCTAACAAAGAGTAACTCCAAGTCTAATCTCCAAGAGCAAACATAAAACACAAGCTGCAACAAATGCAAAACAGGAAAGCAATGTCGTAGCTCGGATAAAACAGGACCTAAAGGAAGCATGTTTACAAAGATTTTTTGTTGGGAAAAATTTCGGCAACAGTGCATGGGTGCAAATCTTTGTCAAGTTAAGATGGTTAATGCTCACATTTCGTAAAGATTGCAAAACATGTCCGTTTCTGATTCACCAATAGAATAAGTTTGGTTTAACATATGCTTTTCAATTTAAGCAGGAGATGCATCAATGCATTGCTTTCTCCCTCCAACTCACTGGTAGTGTACAGGATCTCCGAAATCTCCTCAGCTCAAATGCTACACTGCTCATGTTTGTCAGTACTAGGATGAGTATCTGGCAGCGCTGTGATCCATATCTGCAGTGCAGTCTCTTCTACTTCAGAAAGCAGTTGTCAGCATAAAGTGGGTCCACAGGGGCCGGAAGCTCTGACCTAGGAGCAAAGCTGTCGGAGAGGACGCTTTGAGAATCTAAAGGAAGTGAATGCGGCACAAGAGGCCGAAGGGCGAGCGCTGTTGTGCTGAAGCCTTTTGTAAGAGCTTGATATGTGCAGATGTACGACAGCACTTCGTTTTTATCTCTGATATTCAGTGCAGGTGAATCATGCTTGTTTCATTGAACGTCTACAACAATTTCAAGAGGATTACAAGGAATTATTTATTTCTACGGTAAAATATTTGTCATATTTGCATGCATGAAATGCATGCATTGCCTAGTAATTGGTGGATAAGTTTGCAATATTCAAAATGTCCGCCCCGCTACCCCATTTAAGCAAGTGACTTAAATTTTGACAATAAATTCCCACTCCTCATGCCGAACGAGAACCGAACAGCACCTTAATGAGGAACTAATATGAAGGTTGGCTTTTACTCACAACGCTTTCCTGAAGGTATAATCCCGGGGAAAAGCACTTGAGTCTTTCTCTGCAGTCCTGAGAAACATGTAAACGCAATCATAAGTTTTAATAAATTTAGTGAGGCAATTTTTGATGCAATAGAAGTGTACAGGAATGAAGGAGGCCATTCTGATTCAAAATAAATAAAGTCTACAGCAGTCTATACTCCAGTGAAGTTGCAAAAGACTTGATTTAGCGAAAGAAGGTCATACCTTTGGATATAGCTTTTATATGCAAAATTTAAATATAGAGTTAAATATAATATCTATCAAGCCGAAGACTGATATTAAGTTACTTGACTTTTTAATATTCAGCACAATAAAAAAAAACACAGTTTTTTGGTTCCTACGGATGCAATAAAGATATTTTTGGTCATAATAGTGGTGAATGTGTTGTGGTTTATCATGCATGATTTATTTTGTACACATGCTAGATTCAGTAAAAGGGATGGAATTAGGGATGCACCGATTGGGAAATTCTGGGCCGATACCGATACCGATGTTTAACATAACAACTTGGCCAGTGGCCGATGCCGATGTTTTTTCTTTTTGTTATTTATTCCTTCTTTTGTGCCACGGAAACATACAAGTCTTTCGGCTCTTGATCACACTATCCTAGAATGAGCACAAATTCAATCAGACCAATTTATGAAACAAAAAAAACCTTTAATGTCACTTTCTGGTTGACAGTTATAACCTTATTTATAAGTTCTTTTTCAGTTGTTATGAAGAGCAATATGAGAGAGAAATTTGGTAATCATTGTCTGACCCAACAAAAAAAACATTATAATATTCATTTTATTTTTCGTGTTCGCATTTATGAGGGAAAAAACACGGGTGAATGTTCATACCAAAATATTAAATTTTAAGCGCGCACGCGCTCTTCTGCGAGAGAGAGAGAGAGAGAGAGAGAGAGAGAGAGAGAGAGAGAGAGAGAGAGCCCCGACCGCGCGCGCGCTCTCACTCACTATTCACAGCGGTCAAGCTTCCCCGTACTTTTTGACAAGAGTCCTTGACAGGGAGGCCAGAGTTTCTTTGCAGCGCAAGTCGGCGGCGGTGTGTACAGTTAACGCTCTATCTGTTGACGGCGCTGAGGGAAAAGCTCCCGCCACTGGAAGAAGCAGTCGCCGCCCATTTGTGTCCTCCTGCGCACCCATCAAAGCCGTGCAGAACGTCTTCAGCACTCGCGGATCGTGCATACTCCGCCGCTTCTTCTGCTACACACCATGGTCGTTCTTTTCTCGAGAAAAGGAGTTTTCTCATAGAAAATAAATAAATAAATGCGTCATTGTACCCAGCACTTCTGAAAATGCACTTCCGAATGCGTCTCTGTCCCCAGCATATCAAACCAAACTGACGCCCATGTGACATCGGCGAATGTCATTTTTATTTCCCGATGGCCGATGGCAGTTAACGAGGCAAATATCGGCCGTTACCGATGTTAAGCCGATGCATCGGTGCATCCCTAGATGGAATATATGAACTATAGGTCAAATAAAAATTCTACTAGACAAAATATCAGAAGGTATGAAAGAATCTTTGTACAGTGAGAACTGGACCTTCGGATTGATTTCTCAAATATAAACGTAAATGTCACAAGGATCCATTCGAAAACTTCATAATCAGACCCCAAATGTGAGGGCGCATTGAAAATCGTTGGGAATTTCTGAACGGGCTGGGGATCTGTTGAGGTCAATGCTTTGCTGGCTTCATTCTCCGCACTATAAAAGAGTTCTTGTGTGGTAAAGACATCACTTCCGTCCTGTTTTGTATGGACACAGATGTTCTGTGCTGTGGAGGTCTTCCTGCTCAAGTGCCCTCGCAGTTCAACTGTGATTATCCCGCTCGCTCTTTTGTGGAAGTAACAAGGAGGAGGAAGCGTTGGGAATCTCTGGTATGCAGCAGTGACACAGTTGACTGGATGAGTTTCAAGACTGGAGTGGAAAACTGCCTTTTACACAACTTCTGCTCCAACATTAAACTAACAGAAAGTTCATTGTGAGAACACATTCCTTTAGTTTTACATGATAGTGCACATGATATTATTTCACGTGTCACATGACCGGAAAACACCAATGAGGAACTAATCTAAAGGCTGGTTTTTAGAAGCCTAAACATTTTCCTGTCGGTATAATTACCAGAAAAAGTCATTAATCTTCCACTTCTGTCTTGTCTGCAGTCTAGAGACCCATTTGAACACACTAAGTGTAACGCAATGTTATGTCATTGTTACATGTTACATGTCATTTCTGTAGTAATAACTATAAAAACATGCAATTAACCCTAAACCAAACCCTCATCCTAATCCTAACCCTATAGTAAGTACATATAGTTACTTAATACTTAAATGTAGAATTACACTGTAATACTGACACCTTAAAATAAAGGGTTACACTTTATTTTAAGGTGTCTTTGTTACACTGTAATTATACATTTAAGTATTAAGTAACTATATGTACTTACTATAGGGTTAGGATTAGGATGAGGGTTTGGTTTAGGGTTAGTTACATGTAATATGCATAATTTATCGTTATTACTATAGTAACTACATGTAACATATGTCACAAAGACACTAAAATAAAGTGTTACCAAATTATGCAATAATATGTATTTGCATATGCAACAATCTTAGCATGAATTCTGAAGGTACCGTTCTGATTCAAAATAAAGCCTATGTTCCTGTTTCTGTGCTATGAAAATGTAATAAAAAAGTTTATATGTAGAACACTGAAAGAAACATGAACATGTACTGTAACATGACTTATTAGAGGAAAGTCATTCAAGAAGCCAGCTTTAAAAAATGATCTGCATTATGTTATTAATATGCAAATGCAAGTTCACCAGAGAGCTTTAATTTGAGAGTAAAAGTTCAACTCTCATATAATAGCATACATTGTTTGTACTGGATATGAGGCGTAGATGTCAAATAAGATTTTGGGAATAGTGCTACGGGCTTATTAGATGAATATTACTTCATGCTGTCACTGAGCACTTCTGTTTACTTCTATTAGTATTATTTACGCTTTGACTCACATTTAACCAAACAATTCACCCAAAAATGACCTTACCTCCGAGCCACTTGGGCCATGTATTATTTTTCTTCTTCTAAGATGAAAGTAGTCTATATGATTTATGCACTATATTTTGATAGCATTTAGCAAAAAATTAACTGAAATTTAAGTCAAGCACTCTCAAAACTCTCAAAGACATACGTATGAACCACTTTTATGGTGAATTTTGTCTTTTTTGGAGTGTGACAATATAAAAAACACTGTACTTTTTCATGATTTTGGAAAACACAAATTCAGATGGACATGAGAATGAGTCAAATAATTTTGGGTGAAGTGTCCCTAAAGGTGCAGTGAGCGATTCCTGGTAAACGCTGTTGATATCTGAAGTCACCAAAACAAACACGCCCCTACCAAAGAGGATCACATCCCTATCCTGATGCCTCCGCCCCCATATTCATATTCATATTCAACAATGGTGACATCAATAAGTAAAAGCAATTTGTGTTACTACGACAATTTAGGTTGAATGTCTAATTGATATTTAGCCCCTCTATTCCTTCCATGGCAAAGTCCAAAACAAACAAACATGGTTTTCAAGAACAGGTCCCTAATATATTACATATGTGACAAGATTAAAGGGTCATAGTGATCACTAAAAGGGGAACCAAAAGAAAAACCATATATTAGGAGTGTTATCTCACTTTTCGGACACACTTTAGGAGCCGATGCTTGAAATGGGCGATGGAGGAGGTTTAGACGTTCCAGGCTTATATTAATATTAATAATAATAATAATGAAAATGAAAAAACAAGCGAAGATGACACACGGGTGATTTCAAGCAAAAGACAGCATATCTTAAGTTATATAAAGCAACCTCGGCGTCTGTTTAGGCCTTCCCGCTCCTTAAGGTCTCCTTAAGGTGATTGGCTCACTCTCTCTCCTCCCCCATCATGAGTGGACACGCCCCTTACTGCTGATTGGCTTACTCTCTCTCCTCCCCTCTCATGAGTGGACACGCCCCTTACTGCTGATTGGCTCACTCTCTCTCCTCCCCTATCATGAGTGGACACGCCCCTTACTGCTGATTGGCTCGCTCACTATCTCTCCTCCCCTCTCATGAGTGGACACGCCCCTTATTGCTGATTGGCTCTCTCTCCTCCCCTCTCATGAGTGGACACGCCCCTTACTGCTGATTGGCTCACTCACTATCTCTCCTCCCCTCTCATGAGTGGACACGCCCCTTATTGCTGATTGGCTCTCTCTCCTACCCTCTCATGAGTGGACACGCCCCTTACTGCTGATTGGCTCACTCTCTCTCCTCCCCTCTCATGAGTGGACACGCCCTTACTGCTGATTGGCTCACTCTCTCTCCTCCCCTATCACGAGTGGACACGCCCCTTACTGCTGATTGGCTCACACTCTCTCTTCCCCTCTCATGAGTGGACACGCCCTTATTGCTGATTGGCTCACTCTCTCTCCTCCCCTATCACGGGTGGACACGCCCCTTACTGCTGATTGGCTACATGTGTGTTTCGGTGCTCGGTCCGATCCACTTTTCAATGGCGTTTTTCAAAAACTGCTTCCTGCACCTTTAATTCCCACACAAAGGCAGAGACAGCAGTGAAAATCCCCAAGATTGGCAGGTGCTGAAAAGCACAGATCTGAGCTCCATGAAATCCAGTAGTGCCGAACAAAATATCATTTCATTAAAGGTCTACACAACAAAGACAGCATTTAGGGGTCAGGGCAGAGTCAATGTCCTATTGAAATGGCCTGGAAACCCTTTGGCCGCTCTTTATGCCATTGTCCAATGCAGCTGCGTAAAGGCGAAACCACAAGACTGGATAAATAAGACAAGCTCGAGTTTAAAAAGAAGGCGGCGGTGGATTATTAAAGGTCACTTAAATCTGCCTTGATATGAATTCCTCCAACACTACAGATACTGAACATTTCAGGGCAATTAAAGCTTCTCTTTCTATCAATGGCATGTTTTGACATCTGAAATTAGGCAGCAAAGTCTCCTTGTGTTCAGGTGTTTTAGTCCAATTTAAATGCATGCTTTCACATGGGTTTCTGGCTTAAAGGCATAAGGAACAGCAACTTTACACAATCAACAAGCAAACCAATCCTATGCATTTTAATGCCTAATTAGCCAAAGTCACACCAAAGTTCATTCTCAAGTTTAAATGAAGTTCAAGTTTTAAAGCAACAATACTAAAGTTAAAAGCACATCCGGTCACTCTATTTCTCCATTCAAGTCGTGCTTTTAGAGCTTAATGAAAATATAACAAGCTAAAGGAAGGCTTTATTTGTTTGTGTCAGTGAAAAAAAAAAAAGGGGGTAGTTAAAATACTATCCAATATGACATTGCTTTTGCTTTGTTCCTGTACGGCTGATTCTGAGAAGGCCTTGGGAAATAAAACGCCCCTGGTTTTTCTACTTCAGATGAAAATAAACTCGTCATCCTGTAAAGCACAATGACTTTATGCTATTAGTCAAGTGTTCTGAGAGGATCCACTGGAAAACAGCACGGTTAGTCACGTTGCCGGTCAAGCGGGAAGTCCTTGAAGCGTGCTAATCTCTTTAAATGCTCGCAGGATGAATAGTTTTAGCAGAATCACATCCTTTGACATCCTATTCATGCAAAAAAAAATAAAGTAGCTTTTATTTTCAAATTAAGAAACAATACAATCGGACAGCACAACAAAACACGCACTTTCAGGACAAACTAAGAGCGCTCATCTGATCTTTGCATTGGAGAAACAGGAAATGAGGCGCAAACAAGTGGACAAAGAACATCTTTGAGGGACGAGAAACCAGTGTTTCCCCTCGAAGGTCCTCCGGCCTGACTGAAACACACACATTCCCAGAGCGGAACGGGCTTTTCTTAGGAACTCAAAGCTTGTTTTGTATCTCGCATCTGTTTGACCATTCAGCTCTGCGGGGAGAGACTGGCTTTCTTATCAGAGAACCGCAGACCTAGTCAGCCCATCATATCCGTGCTGGAAATACACTGACGACTTCCAGTAAACCGGCCTCACCCCCATGCGTCGAGATCCCTCTCGGCTGCTGAACGGGCCTATGAATATATGCATAATCCTCTTGAGCGCATATAGCCGAGCCCTTCCTCTTCCAAGCCTCCTTCCTATCCTTCTATCAAGAGGTCAATCTCTTCTGCTGATAAATCACATTTCATCATTAGGAGACGCAATAAAAGCATGCGATTCGCAACAAGGCGACTCCAAACAGCGACACTTATCTGATCCCAACATGACGCGCTGATGTGACAAGGTCACCTAAACCAATCTACACCGACCGCAAAGAGTTACGGATCACATGAAACACATCTGACCCCCAAATCAGATTAAAAAACAGTATTAAATTAAAGGCATTGTGTTTTATTTTCAAGAGAAGTGAAGACTTATTTTTTTTTGCCAAAATTCTCATTACCGTAATGCAGACATTTTGACTTTTCAGTTTTTCTTCCCAATTCCCATTATTCTTTAATTGTGAGTAATGTGATATGTTAATGTTTTGATGCATTACAGTAATTTTTTTATAATAATCATTTAAATTATTTACAACATATAATTGCATAAAATGTAAATAAATATAAATGTCTCTCTCTCTCTCTCTCTCTCTCTCTCTCTCTATATATATATATATATATATATATATATATATATATATAGTTTTTGGTTTGGCATTAAAGTAATGAGAATTTGAGAGGGAATTGTCATGAAAATTTGTCATATTCTTCATGCAAAAGCCAGAAATCCAACTGAAATATGACTTTTCTTTGCAGGTTTCACCCAAAAAGACTTCAAAACCGCACTTCAAAGAACATGTAACTATTAAAGCCACAATTAAAGTCAAATAAGCTTTCTTTTTTACCCATTTACAATTATGTGACGTCCTCATTGTGGCCAGAATTTGCAAAATATCATCCTCAACATACATTTCCACCAAAATGTTTTGAAATTTGTAATTGTCTTTATGCACAATCTCCAAATAAGGCTTAAATATGACTTGGACGTGTTCAAGATCGGTGGTGCGTGTGAAATGCATGGGGTGAGATTAGAGAAGGCTTTAACGAACAGTGTCAATATGAAAACACACACAAGGTGCATTAATTCAGCACTGTGACTTTTGACCATTTACAGGCCGGTGAAGTAGATTAACCACTGAAACCAAACACACACACACACACACACACACACACACACACACACACACACACACACACACACACACACATCAGAGCGGGCAGGGCTGTGAATGTATATTCCCATCAGAGGAAAATGCAGTGACGTACATGAGACACGTAAAAACTTGTTCAAATAGAGGCCTATTTTTAAACTCGTGGGACGGGTTTGATTCGGGGGGGGGGGGGGTGAAAATTGTGAATGAGTCGATGCAGTAACACAATAAAAATGAAAAGCTAACACAACAAAAACACACCCATCAGAGGCGAGCATTTGATTGGAAGGGCACGAATGACAGCTATTCTTTATGGATTAGTTTCATGGAAGTGCCACTATCAGTCTTTCATCCGTCGATCATCGCAAGTCCTGCCTGGATTAAAATGCATTTTGGTTATTATTATTACTACTACAACAATAAAAGTGCAAAATGCACCATAACAGTTTCCACAAACACATATACACTCCTCCAAAGCCACACTTTAAAGCCACAGGGCCACAATTAAAGTGAAATAAGAGGTTTACCTGTTTACGATTATACGACGTCCTCACTGTGTGTCCAGAATTTGCAAAAATCATCCTCAACAACCGAATATCCCCCTGAAGGATGAATAAATGTCTACCAAATGCTTCTATCTCGTATGTTCTTGCCTATCCAGGAGGGTAAAGTTGTGTTAGTGGCTCTATAAACCATAGAGACCGAGCAGTGCTGTCATATAGTCTCACTTACAGACGAATCGTCGCATAGGGGAGAGAGATATTAAGTCTTGCGGAAGGAGAGGCATATATCCCATGAACACTCGGTGTAGTCGGCTTGCCCAGCCCGTCTGTTTCGCTCAGTTCATTGATCTGCGGTGACTTCTCCACAAAACTACACCTCCCACTATGGAAGAAACCACTGCGCTCTCTTTTAAAGGGGGGGAAGATGTGCACACAAACGACGCTCACAAGCCTCACAAACAGCCTCTTCACTCGGATAACAATGCAGATTGCATGTTAAGTGTGCATGCGTGCATTTACATGCATTATGTACAGTGCACAACAACCCAGTTTCGGAGCGAGAGGATCTGACTTTACATTCACCCCCCCCTTCGCATGCTCTTGGTTTCCTTTGGCTCACATACTTCACATTCCTGAGTGAGGCCATCAGGTTTTTTGTGGTTTTACAATTTCATATGTGCTATATGGACTGATTTAACGCTGTGTTTAAACATGAGAAGCCAAAACTGAGTGTGCATGACATAAAAAATCAATGTTGATGAAATATAGATGGAGATATATTAGATTTTTTATGCTATTCTGTGTTTTCTGACTCCAGGAAGAGCTACAACATGTAAGCCGACTCTCCTCGATGGGTGTAGGAGGAGTAAATCCCACGGGAAACATGTTCAGGTTACACTTAACCTTTCAAAAAAGTAGGAAGAAATCAGAAATTATAATATTTTACATAAAGAAAATGAAGAACACTTTTAGGACCATTAAGATATTTTTTTTTTTGCATTGCGACATTATTTTGCATATAATAAAAACAAAATAAATTATAAAAATAATTGCATTAAATTATGCTTAATGTAATATATAATAAACGAAAATGTATTTTAATAAGTATTGTGGGGGAAATAAATAAAAAAGTAAATAATTGTATATATATATATATATATATATATATATATATATATATATATATATATATATATATATATATATACACACATACATACATACACACACACACATACTATATATTAAATTATATATATACAAATTACATTTAATTGTATAATATATATTAAAGGTGCTATTTAAATAAAACTCTATTATTTGATATTATTATTATTATTATTTGATACTCTATTATTATTATTATTCTATTCTACCAGAAACAATATCAAACTTAATCCTATAGTTATTAATAGCAATAATAATTCTGAATATGACTTTAACATTTCTCCAATCCACTGGTTCACATCTAATCTAAATCTGCCTAAACATTTTTATAATAAATAAATAAATAAATAAATAAATAAAGCCATGTCAATGATGACGTTAAAGTTCAAATGCATAAAACTGTCCTCAGCATTAAAATCTAAATCTGTTTCCAAGCAAGTCAATGATGTTTCTGTGCTACTGATGTCATAATGTCTGATAAACTGGTTCAGGGATGACGTAGATTTGTAAAACGCAGAAACGAGTTTGTATTTTAGCACATCCGGCTCCACCTAACCGAAGTCAATGGGTTTTTGGTTAAATGGCTGAAATTAGGTCTGTGGTGAAACATATAAAAAAAAATATATATGACAGCAACAGCAAAATACGCAAGTGTTGGGTCGGTCACAAAACAAAAACAAAAAAATATTTGTCCAGAAAACAAGTGTTCAATTGACATGTGGAAATAAAATCTAAATATCAGTAATAATATACCAAAATCCAGGCTATCTAATATGAAATGTTAATTAATCAACATGTTTCGTTCACAGAATTATATGGCAAGCTTTACTAAATTCATATTTGTGTAACTAAAAGATGAGTTTTTGTTTTCGTTAATTTAATTACAGAACAATAATTTAATATATGCTTTGGCCATGGCATAATTTAATTGTTTTAATAAAGTTTAAAATGTATATTTTTTTTACTGAAAAAATAGGCTATACTGTTGCATTATTGAAAGTGAAATAAAAAACAACAACTGTATTGTTGAAGAAATAATGCTGCTGTATTTTTATATAAAAAAATAAACAATAATAATTTATTATAGAAATAATAATAATATTTATTATAAATAAATAAATAAATATTTTTTTTATTATAAGCATTGTCCATTTTGTTTAATACATTGTGTGTCTTATTTAAAAGCACAATAAAATAATTTTGACATGAAGTGAGTTGATCGGGAGAGAGAAATGGTCAATTAAATAAATATCTCTATAGAAAGTAAACTGAAAAAGAACTTGTTTAAAAAAATTTGAATAATTTAAGTATCGAATCAATGCTTGGAAACGTTGCTTTTTAAGTTTTGAAAGGGTCAGAAACGGCCCTGGCTGAATACTTAATTTAAACCCGTTTTAAAATAATAGAATTAAAAATAACTCCAGCTCTGCTCGCTCTGGATTCAGATTCCGATTGATTTATTTAGTGCCATGTCAGCATTCAAAGCTATTTTCATGGCAAAAATGCAATTACAAAAATACAAATATCATATAAATAAAATAAAAACCAAACAAACATTTTTTAAATTAACATATGATAAAAAATCCAAAACCTTTTCAGGCATAATCTCACTAAATAAGTCCTTACGTGAGGTAACTTCATAAAATAGCATATTAGACAATCTAATAAAATATGTTTAACATAGAGGGGAATCTTACAAAACATGCATAAAGTTGGGTCTTCACCTTTAAGCAAAAAAAGCATGGGTCAAACCAGTATGACCCCTTCAACATCTGGTGTAGACTTGATCAAATCTAGTTTTAAGAGCGATACAAAGTCTGTGTAATTTCCGGATGAGTTTCATGTGTGACCCTGGATCACGTCACCAGTCTCGAGTCACACGGGTATATTTGTGGCAATAGCCATTGTATGGGTCAAAATTATCGATTTTTCTTTTATGCCAAAAATCATTAGGATATTAAGTAAAGATCATGTTCCATGAAGATATTTAGTCAATTTCCTACCGTAAATATATAAAACATTTATTTTTGTGAGTGAGTGCAGCACAATCGTGAACATAAATGAACAACTTTAAAGGAGATTTTCTCAATGTTTCGATTTTTTTGCACCCTCAGATTCCAGATTTTCAATAGTTGCATCTCGACCAAATATTGTCCTATCATAACAAACCATACATCAATGGAAAGCTTATTTATTCAGCGTTCAGATTACGCATACATCCAAATTTCATAAAATTGACCCATGTGACTGGTTTTGTGGTCCAGGGTCACATATAGCTTATTATCCTTGCACATATTCCACTCTTCTTGCCACTTATTCAACATGTATCGATTAATAATCGGTCTGATATCTGAGGGAGGAATTTGACATTCATCACATTTGACATTTACGTTCATGCATTTGGCAGACGCTTTTAACCAAAGCGACTTACATTGCATTTCAAGGTCCACATTTACATAATTATCACTTAATTAACTTCCTGATTAAGCCGCTCGCTCTGGACATTCATAAACCAACCTGAGGTGCATCATGGGACGCTTTTAAACACTAGTGAAGGAGGAACGTGTGCGATGAGTAGTATAGCTTCACTAAATAGAAATAAACAAATGTAACTCCTTCAAATACACAGTCGTGTCTCTCTGCGTCTCTCTGAATGTAAAGCACATCTTCACACCTAAACACTGCATTTCCTGTTGTCTTCTTAAATAACTTCCCCTGAGCTCATCAGTTTTCGATTTCAGTCTGCCGTTTTGAATTTAAATGTGATCTTAGAAGCACCGAAAACACCTTGTGGTATCAATAATCCCCAGCTACGCCTGATCGTGCTTCGACAGCAGTTTACGGCGGATAGTTAGAATGTAAATAGGTCATTTACAATCCCACAGAGAGCACCAGATCTTTGCCCTGGGATCCGATCCTTTTCCTTTTTGGTGAAGGAAAAAATAAATAATGTGACTAGAAAACATCTGCTATTCAGGATAGAGCAAACATGAGCAGGGCAATACAAGCCACGGATTATGCAATCTTTCATCAAAGCATGAGGCTTCAGAAATTTATTATAAAAAATTAATAAAAATAAACATTTGCACAGAAAGAGACAAAAATGCCCCAGAAAAATATGGCGCAAAAAAAGGTCACTGTATTCATATTTGACATACACTACTATTCAACAGTTTGTGGTTGGTAAGATTTAATAATTATGTTCCAAGTAAATGTTTTTTTTTTTTTGGAGCTTTCTATTCATTAAGGAATTCTGAAAGAAAATGTATCAGTTCCCACAAAAAAAATAAAGCAGCAACATTGATAAAAAATTTTGGACTACAAAACCAGTCACATGGGTCAATTTTTTTGAAATTGAGATTTATTGATCATCTGAAAGCTGAATAAATAAGCTTTCCAGTGATGTATGGTGGGTTAGGATAGGACAATATTTGGTCGAGATACAACTATTGAAAATCTGGAATCTGAGGGTGCAAAAAAAATCGAAACATTGAGAAAATCTCCTTTAAAGTTGTTCATTTATGTTCACAATTGTGCTGCATTCACTCACAAAAATAAATGTTTTATATATTTACGGTAGGAACTTTACAAAATATCTTCATGGAACATGATCTTTACTTAATATCCTAATGATTTTTGGCATAAAAGAAAAATCGATAATTTTGACCCATACATTGTATTGTTGGATATTGCCACAAATATACCAGTGCGACTCGCGACTGGTTTTGTGATCCAGGGTCACATATTAGAATGATTTCTGAAGGATCATGTGACACTGAAAAAAGTCAGCTTTGGTCACAGGAATAAATTACACTTTAAAATATATTCACATAGAAAAGGTAATAATATTTCACAGTATTACTGATTTTACTGTATTTTTGATCAAATATAATTGCAGCTTTTAACTGCACGAGTTTTCTCTCAAAAGTGTACGTAATAATGTTAAATTCTAGGCCAAACGTGTCTCTGCAGACATTTCAGCAGCTGTTAGATATTTGTATTCACTGTCTCAGAGGTGAATATTCAATATTCAGCTAATATGTGGTTTTCACACACACTCACACACACACACACACACACACACACACTGCATCAAAATAAACAGTATAAGGCTGTATAATCAAGCATATAGGGACATGCAATTGTTTACAACGTAAAGCATTCTGCTAATATTTCCATGCATTTGAATGTTTTCAAAACAGTCAAATTGATACGGACATGTCTAAATTGTGACGTAGGCGTAGGGGTGTAATACTGTGGTTTTCTGCACACAAAAGGACACTCTGGGTCATGACAGTGACCTGTGGCACCTTTCCCTCTGCTGTGTACGTGTTTGTATGAGTAATGCCAGCATGTCACGGGCACATGAGGAGATGGAAAGGGCTGATTCAGCAAAAACAAAGGGTCAGAGTGCAAAATTAAACGAAAGGACAAAGGGAGAGTGAGGAAAGGGGTTCTCATACTAGATTTTAAACATGCAAAAATACCTTGTAAAAAAAAAAAAAAAAAAAAAAAAAAAAAATACGTTTGAAAAAAGTAGTGTTAAAAATCATTCTTTTTTGTAATAAATAATAAAAAGCTAATTTTTAAATAGAGATTGGTGAGCTTAACCTTTCATTTTTATCACTGTAAAGGCCCATTCACACCAAGGCTGATAACGATAAAGATATAGTTCATTGTAAAAATCATTCTAAATGTAAAAGAACAGCAGATTCAGCAGATTAATTAAAGTGAAAGTCATCAAAACGGTTACAGAAGAAGACAAGTAAACAGTCAGCAATAAAAGAAGAACTAAGAAACTAATTGCAAACAAAACCGACAAAAAAAATACCACAGAACAAAAATGCTAATTAAATAACTTTGCTTTAGGTTTTTCAGGAAGATGTGGTATTCAGAGAAAAATAAATGGAATACGTAAGGGTTAATGCCCTTCGAGGTGTCAATGGTCAGGTATTAATGGACGACGGCGAGGCGTGAACCGGAGGTCCATTAATACCTGACAATGGACACCTCGTCGTGCATTAACCCGCTTATACCATGGTCACTTGCCAAATAACACATTTTTAAAACATTAGTTTATATTTTAATTAGTTTTACAATCGAAATCTAAAGTTTTTACAAACAATAACTTGGTTTCCCTGGTTACGCCTGACGGTTTATTTAGCAACCGGAGATATTTATAGTCCGCTCAGCTCGTAGAACCCTTCAGTTTACTGCCTGTTGCTATGGTTACTCACAGCTGATGTAGCCAGCGCATTTATTTATTAATTTCGAACGGTAAACATTCAGTTTCACCAGAACTCCTTTACTAGGTGTCCTCTTATCACTTTTTAATGGACACCCTGCAGCCAATCAGAATCGAGTATTCACCCAGACCATGGTATAAAGCAGTGTTAATTTACATCTGATTAGACTAATGCTTATTTAAAACTATACAAAAGTTCATTCAAGAGCAGTGAGTGATTTTATCTTTGTCTTTTCTTGTTTGACTAACATTAATGACTGCAGAAGAAGAGCTGCACGGATCCAATATACTGTTACACACGCGTTTCAAACACGCTTTCTCAAATGTTTATATTGACTTAAAGGTCCCATGACATGCTATTTTTTGTAGGCTTTAATATAGTCCTTAGTGGTCCTTAGTACTGTATCTGAAATCTCTTTCCAAAAATTCAGCCTCGGTGCAGAATTATAGCCACTACAAGCCAGTCCCAGAATGAGCTTCCTTCAGACGGGCCGTTTCGGTGTCTGTAGCTTTAAATACTAATGAGGAGGAGAAAGGCGGCGCAAGGTGGAGGGTGGGTGTGGCCTTGACCATCTTGCGCAACGGTACCATGCATGTTTGTTTATGTTGGATATATTGCAATGGCACAAAGATACACGCAGTCGTTCAAGCATTTCAGTTTGACCCAGAATCTGATCCAGATGGAGAAGCAACGGATGAAGAAGTTGCAACTCAGCGGCTCCAGCAGGACGTTTCCGAATGGTTAGTTTAAAATATTATGTCTGGATACGGTACTTTATTCGGATGGTTTAAAAGCTTTCCTGTAGCTCAGTGGTAAGAGCATTGCGTTAACAACGCAAGGTTGTGGGTTCGATCCCAGGGGATTGCACATACCTATGTATAAATGTATAGGATAACGCAATGTAAGTCGCTTTGGATAAAAGCGTCTGCCAAATGCATAAATGTAAATGTAAATGTTTACAGTTATCATCATGTAGCTAACGCGAACCTACTGTTGCCTTTTCATGAGAGATCTGTAACGTCTGTAATTTATCTTATTACAATTACATCAAGCTCTGCGATCTTGAAATGCGGATATCGCGCGCGCCATATAACCAACAGGAAAACGGTTATCCAAATAACAAAGAAATGTACAACACTCGCGTTACAGTGTGTGTAACTTGATGCTGTCTACCTTTACATTAGCGTTAGTAACTGCATAGCTAATGTGACAGCCACATTCTACGTGTAAGAAGCTAGGTAACCATAAACAGTAAAGCAACACACTTATATATAATTTGTTGACTTACTTGTCCGACGTTCAGCAAGCCCAGCTCTGTATTGACCATTCGATGTTCATTTGTACATCCAATTATTGAGCAATTATTATGCTTCGCTCGCTCAAAAGCCATGATATCTCTCGTGGACAAACTAAAATCGCGCGCGCGCGTTCTACTTCCTAGCTCATTTTCTCATGGGCGAGAAATATTCTCTGGGCGGGCAAAGCAGAGAAAGGGGAGGTAACATTTCTCCTTATGACGTCATAAGGAGGAGATTCAAGATCAGCCCGGTTGAGCTTCCATTTTCTCAAAGGCAGAGAAAAATAGCAAAAGCTCGATTTACACCGATTAAAATTTTTAGAAACTTGGGGACCATATACAGGCTAGGGGAACTCATATTAATGTTAAAAAACCTCAGAAAGTGGAAATTTCATGTCATGGGACCTTTAAGACATAACCGACTGTTAATAACTGATAATTACCAAAATGGCATTTCGACATATTTGTGTGTAGGCTATTTGACGGTTCAGGCGCGTATCTGAACGCCCTCAGTATACTTTGCTTATGAGCGGTTCGCCCCGTCTCGGAGCCCGCCGAGGGGACAGCGTCTCTTTTGCGGCTTAATGCACTGGAAAGATGAAAGTGTATTAAAATTGGGTCATTTATGTAGTAGAAATGTGAAATTATTTTAGAAGTTGGTGCCTTCTAGACTGAGAAAAGCCAGAAAATGTATTTTTGGCTCATGTGGATGAAAGACAACTCCCAGAATGCACTTGCTTCACTGCTCTACGAGGCCACTCCCAAGCCACGCCTACCGGTTACAGAGGGCAGTGTCGGGAGAAATGATACAGCTAGGCTACTAGTCGACTCGAAACAGAAAAGACGGCGTTTTATGGTGAGATCCCCCTATGGGCGGGTTGAAGACATGCGGGACGAGCTCCTCCTACTGGCTGGAGTCTCTCGCCTCTGGACAAAAAAGCCTCCGATGACGATAAATGACGACTTTTGCGTCATCAGAGGTTTTTTCCAGACACACAATACAGAAATCTCTCGTCTCAGGGGGACATGAGGGAGGGAAGCACGGTCTTTCCAAAATACTACCAGGTTTCTACTGATACAAAGCAGTTAAGTTAGGGCCTAGGGAGGAACGAAAGTGCGTAAACGAAAGTTTACCTCGATTATCTTGTTCTCATAATCGTTGGAAGCCAAAATCAAAATACGATTGATTGCACAGGCCTAAAACAAAGTGAGCGATACATACCAAGCGCTAAAATAAAAGGTCTTGATTGGAGGTCGACCGATAACCGATTAATCAAGCTAAAGTTTTTAAAATGGATACTAAATGAAAACAAACATAACAAATAAAATAGTTCTGAACTTTATTACAAAAATGTAAAAAGTACTGAACCATGAAATTGTACTGTACCTTTTAAAATATAAATATTACTATATTCATTATACCTTGATCATTCAATGTTAGTTCATATAGTGCATGAACTAATGTTGAGATCCAACTTTCAAATGTAAAGATGTATTAGTAAATGTTGAAATTAATTAACAATAAGCAATACTTTTATTAACCTTAGTTAGTTACAAATGGACTCTTATACTGAAAAGTGTTACCATTTCATATAAATCCAAACAGTCATGCTTAAAGATTCAGATTCAGATTCAGATTGATTTCAGAAAAATTCAATTACAAAAATACAAATATCATATAAATAAAATAAAAACCAAACAAACATATTATAGAAGATTTTTTAAATTAATATATGATAAAAAATAAAAATAAACTCTAGTTTTAAGAGCGATAAAAAAAGCCTGTTTGTAATTTCCGGATGAGTTTCATATAGCTTATTATTCTATATTCCACTCTTCTTCATGCTTAAAGATGGCCATCTTTAAATATATCTACAAAACGGCAAACGTACTGCTGTTTTCCCTATTCCTTTGGGAATATCGTGCACAATACGACCAGGAGAATGTATTAAGAAAGTGAATTAGGTCTATTTCGGGACATTTTTGTTGACATTGCAAGGTAAACAACAGTCCAGAAACAAAGCCAGTTAAGAACTGCTATAGTTTATAATAGCCAAGGATGTTTAACAAGATCTAGAGGAGCTTGAAAAGCCTACAGGAAAGCAGCCCACAAATCAGTCCTAAAGTCTCCCCTGCTTGACATGGTACAGCTGTCCGTGCTGAATGTGCAGAGAAAACAAATGAAGAGGAAAGCGCTAGCCTCCCCCACAGGCTATCAGAGCTACAAATCACACTGTAACCTGCCAACATGCATGTGCATAAACCCATGCAAAACTTACATGCACACACGGCCTCTCTCTGCACTGATGCAACTGTGCCTTATAAACACACATAAAACACATGGAGAAGCTTTTCGAACTCCAATGCAACTCTAAAAAAGCGCCACGTAAAAGCGAGCTTGCCCAGACCACATTCTCGACATTCTCCCTTGTAATGGAGAGACATCTCACAGCCCGTTGACTTCCTCCCAGAGAATCTCGTTCTGTCTCGGTCCATTTGCAAAGTAGAAATTAAATGTTGCAATTTCTGCGCTGTTGAAACAGTGTTGACTACATACCTTCCTGCCTCTGCCGGCGGGCTCCAACCGAGGGCCCCATCTTCTTAACGGGGGCCACATTGTGGTCATCAACAGCGACAGCTTCGAGTTCGTCACGGCACTACGAAAGCAGCGTGTTTACATGTGTGTGTGTGTGTGTGTGTGTGTCGCACAGGAAGACGCCTCTTTCACACGGAGAGTCAGCGACAGAACGAGAGAGAGCGAGAGTGTGGATGTGTGCAGGACTGGTTGGAATGAAACACAAGCTTACTACTTGCTGAACACTAAACCGTGTGTGCACTGTGCATGCCTACTACGTTTTAAAAATAGTACATTACAGTTATGCATGATGAAAATGTGCATCTTAATTCATTCAGTCGTGCACGAAAATCACTAAATAATCGCTAAACTTTTGGCATGAAAAGACTATTTTTTGAAATTCTTAATTTTATGTTTTAGAAAACTGAATAGGGGCAATAGACAAACACAAATATTTTTTTCATATCCAGACCTGGAAATTATTTAAATCAACATCCAAACTGCGTATAGGAAACGTATAGGTGAGCAAGGGGCCAATATAATGTATGATTAAAATGACGCCAATTAAGATGAAGACAAAATGGCTGGATTTAATAAACAATTATTTACACAGTATTTATTTTAATACAGTATTGTGTCTTTCAATGCTTATTTCTAAAGATAATGCTGATAAAGACAATGTAATTTAATGAGATGTGCACAAATATGCGGAAATTAAATCAACTTATTTTACATAATATTCAATCAAAATTGTTGATTTGGCAGATTTAGAAAACGACACATGGGGAAGTATTACTTCAAATTGCTCAAAAACATGATCTCAAATCAAGAATTTGGCAACCAATGAGTGAATATTACTTTGACTTTAAATAGGTTATTTTCATAAGTAGTCCAATCAAAAAAAAGATGAGAAATTAGCAGACCAGAAGATAATTTGGTGCAAAGCTCAGAATTTATGCGTGTAATTTATTTATCATAACACACGGCATGCTGCGAGTGTGAACGGCTTCTCTGATATCAAGGGGAATGATCTAGTTTTGTCCAATTGCGCGGCATGTATCCAGCGTAGACATGGATGTTGGATGTGCCTTTAGCAGGCCTTCAGTGTTTGATTTTCCCAAAATTGGAATTGGAAAGGGGCTCTGAGAGAGATTCAGTAAAATGATATCCTAAAATTCATGACTTTAATATAATTTGTTGATTTGCATGACACAAAACACCATTTCGCTCCTGCAACCCACACATGTAATTTCTAAACAATCACGACAGATGAGATATTTCTCCAGAGAATATCCGAGGATGATTATGAAGTATCATTTTTGCATCAAAACCCGACAATCAAATGCAGCATTAATAATCCCGCCGTCCTGGTAATATTCATCTGCTCAAAGTGAGTGTGTGTAAATAACTCTGAGGGAAAGATGTCAGTTGTTGTTATGCTTTCAGACAGCACTTGAACAGACAAAAACCACACAAAATTATGCCAAAATGCCCATTTTGTTGAGTATCCTCGCAAGCATAGACTTAAATTAGTTAAATTAAGTCTTAAATGTCAGATCCGCGTCATGTGCGGCAGCTCTTAAAGTGACAGCAGCCTAATAAACCTGAGACTGTCTGTCATTAATGTTAATCAATGAATGAAGGAAAAAGAGAAAGTCACTCACTGCTCTTGGCTGAATAACTTTTGTAGCTTTAATAAGGATTAGTTTATATTTCATTTATAATTGATGCAGTGAAGACTGTGAGGTGTTTGATAACTTTATTCAATTTCTGTATATATCCTACCTGTTAGACCTACCAGAAAATCTAATCAAAAACAACAAAAACAATAACTTTTTGTGCATTGACAGGGTAAATAAAAATGACTGGGCCAATAGAAAATATTTTGCCCATGTATAATAAAGGCTTATAGCTAAATGTAAGGGTTTTTGTGTAGATTATACTGTATTACACAGTTATACTGTAATGCTGAATGCCTATAATTAATGGATAAAATTGAGAAAAATAAATAAATCAATTTATAGAGACATCAGTACCAGTATTAGTATCAGTGATACTGGCCTTCATTCATAAAAAAAATGCCATTGCAACAAATGTTTATAATATACTGTCTTCAAGATGTTTCTACATTAATTTGGAGAGTAACTGTGAAATTATTACATAATATTAAAAATATAAAAATATTAAAAACTTTAATCGCGATTAATAAGAGAAAATTAATTAAAAATTAATTAGTTAATCTTTTTAAAAGGGGTGGTATAATGCCCTTTTCACAAGATGTAAAATAAGTCTTTGATGTCTTCAGAGTGTGTATTTCAATATAGCATGTTAAAATTGTCACTTTTTGAGGGTGAGCAAAAACGCACCGTTTTGTGTCTGTTCCTTTAAATGCAAATGAGCTGCTGCTCCCGGCACAGGGGGCGGAGCTACAACAGCTCGTGTCCTTTTACCTCACACACACATGCACTGAAAATTTCTAAAACTTTTAGCCTTTTATGTTCAAACCGGAGTCAGACAATGATGGAGAGACTCAAGAAGAAGTGACAACATGTAGAAGCAACAGGACATTTCTGAATGATTAATGTAGCTGATGTGTTGTTGTCTTCTAGTCATTGATTACTTAGCATATTCAGTCTTGATAATCTATGATCTGCTAAATGACTAAATGTAAATGTAAATGTATGAATCGCGTCCGGGGGCGGGGTTTATGTAAATTTTAGGGTTTGTGATGTCACTAACCTGGGAGGAATGTGGTGTAGTCTCTACCAGCCGTTTGTTGTAGTCCTTAAAAAGCCATTTCTTTAAAAGCAAATATCTCCCTTTGCTTTGAACTTTGAGCGTTGTAACTTTACAGTTACTGTTGTAAACAGCAACATTACACACTAACTAGAGTTAAAAAAGTGAAATCATAATCAACCACCCCTTTAATCGACTGACAGCACTCAGTCTCTTAATTCTGATGGTGAACATGAATGAACCACATTAAATTTTTCTGTAAAATAGACAAAATAGTTCTATATTAAAGTTGAACTGCAGTCACACCCGCCGCTTCAGCTTTACCCCACTTTTTTTCATCGTTTCCACATGTAAAAATAGTATATGAACTTTACATTTCATGGTATAAAATAGTCCCGTCCACTGATACCCACACAAATATATCATCCACTTTAGCAGAATCTCTACCAGCTGACAGATCTCGGTATATATATATACATACATTCACACAACCCGGCACTATATTCGACAGGCCTCAAATAGCCTAGCCTTTGAGCAAAACTATTTTTCACCCCATTCGATCTCCACATATTTACTTACACATTTACTGAATTGCCTGTTTACACAAAGTAACAAAGCAAGTCTATTAATACCAGACGAGTCTGTGTGGGTCTCATTGACCTTGTCAGTTAAGCTGAAGGACTTTGGAGCTCTCCGCCTGTGTTTGTGAGACAGGCCCTTGGCAGAGTGCTTCGCCACCATGGTGGTTATTATTGTTGAGCTGGTCCCTCATTTTCCTCATGTCAAAAAGTTCCCAGAATGACTATCATAGGAGAACAATTGGAATTCTTTCAGCTCGGCACACACATAATGAGCTGGTTAATTGTGTACATTCCGCTGCCAGGCAACTCTTCAGACTGTATTGTAAACATTGTATAGGGCTTTTTCAGGCCTTTCACAATGGCTTTGTTTGCAGGCTCTGTGTGTAATGTCCAATGGCAGTTAATGTGCTAAAACCCACCCCTCGATCACAGGCTTATGTTGACACGGCCGGCCCACCTACAAGCCATTGGAAATACTTCAGAGCTGGTGGAAAAAACTGGCGCTTTTTAATTATTATTCATATTATTAATGAACAGTTATGCACCACTGGTGATAATGCAACAGCATGTCTCCCTCGACTTGTAAATTTGACATGAATACATTTATTACAGTTTAGTTGCTTCTCATAATTTCTAGTCTATTTCATGCATTCTCAAGAAAATGTGTGGAAGCACGTTTCAATCTCACAAAAACATGTTAAACAGCAAAACGCTGAGAAAAAAATAGGGAACTATACGTTAGGCATTTGCAAGGAAATTAAAGGGATACTCCACTTTTTTTGCATTTTACAACTCCCCCAGAGTTAAACAGTTGAGTTTTACCGTTTTCGAATCCATTCAGCCGACCCGGTACCACTTTTAGCATAGCTTAGCATAGATCATTGAATCGGACAGGACCATTAGCATCTCTCTCAAAAAAATGACCAAAGAAATCAAGAAACTTTGCTGCCGTACCATGAGTCCAGCAAGCGTAATGATATGATGCAGCGCCTGAAAATAGTCCCCAGCTGGACTCATTGGTTATCGAGCTGGGGACTATTTTCAGGCGCTGCGTCATATCATTACGCCTGCTGGATGGTGGCAGCGAAGTTTCTTGATTATTACGCAGGAATGAGAGTAAAGTTCCTAGCCATATCAGCCTAAAAAATCGCAACTTTTCATTTTCCGTCGGTCTTAGTACACGATGTAACTACAGAAGAGTCAAGTTTTAAATAGGAAAAATATCGAAACTCTTTGGTCATGTAATAGCAGAGAGATGCTAATGGTCCTGTCCGATTCTATGATCTATGCTAAGCTATGCTAAAAGTGGTACCGCCAGACCCGGAGATCAGCTGAATGGATTCGAAAACGGTAAAACTCAACTGTTTAACTCTGGGGGAGTTGTACAATGAGCCTATTTCCCAAAAAAGTGGAGTATCCCTTTAAGCTTTTTGTATTTGCTGCATTGTGACATTATTCTCATGATAACGAAGCACAAATTCACCCATAACTCCCATTACAGTAGCGCATCTGTATTCTGTATCTCCCCTTATACTCTTGTTAATACATTGCTGTAGACTTATTCTTCACAACTGTACATTTTTCTCCTTCTGTGCTGTTACACTTTCCGGATTACATTTCCATACTGACATTTGTACCTGGTTGGCAATTTGAACAGTTCAATGACAATATAATTGAATTTATTATATTAGACCCTAATAAAAAAAATGGCTGTAATACAAATGCTTAACATTATTGAATTTGGCGTGAAATGTGATTGAAAATAATGTCATAATGCAAAAAAAAATAAAACGTAATGGTCCTAAATATAAGTGTGAAATATGATGGGAACATGTTTTTGACCGGTTTTGTGAGATTGACCCTTCAATTACACAGCTAATCACAATCAAATGCGCTCACATGCTGTAATTGGGTTGTTGTCTAAGCTGTAGCAGAGCACCATATAAAATGTGTTCTACCTTTCCGCCTTTCAAATGAAGACAAAAGCTGCTGGCTTCCAGCCTTGAAAGAAATCAAGTTGCTGTAATAATAATAAAAAAGGTCATTCCTCCCTTCCCTGTCAAGGCTTATCTTACAAAAGCATCTCAACTTCCAAGCTCCTACAAGGGCACGTGTCCAAAAATAGCAAACCAGCCAACAAACAAACGCTGGATATATTCTGAACACGAAATTAAAATCTAATTACAAAAAATAAGAGATGAAGGAGGACTAAAAATGTGCTCTATTTCTTCAGGCCACTTCATTGTAGAGTTTATGAAGCATTAATGGACTCTATCCTGTATAAGTGCGGCAGTATTTGGAGTTTCAGGACGCTTTTGTATATACTGTCGGCCCCCACATAAAGTCAACATACTATACAAGCTTCCTAGCATCTAGCAGAATTGATCCTGTTTACTTTCCCATCTTTCTGGTCTTATTGTGCATGATTCTGCCGTGCATATTAGCCTATAAAATCTATTTTGTCTTTGCAATATATATCAAAATGTGCATTCAATATGCATCTGAATCAACTTTCATGTTTGGATCACATCATCAATGACTCGGCATCTCGCCTCCAACCACCTGAATACATCTATCATCCACTTTTTACAATCCAATCAATTCCCGATGGATAAAATCAAGTCTGGTTTCCCTCATAAATACGTCAGATTGACTTTGATAAGAGTGAAATATGAGGCCTTAATGGAGACAAGTGCATGAAAGCTCAGGATCTGATACTCACAGGACTCGGTCAGCACACATCAATATTAACAAGGCAAACCAGTCAGGTCAAACAGTGACCACTGCATTAACTGTGAGGTTGTTTTTGCAATGCTTTGATTGACAGAATGGTCGGTGGTTAAGATTTATGTTTCCTCTATGTCATAAATCAATGCTTTCATAAAGCTTTGTACAATGTGACATGTTTTTGGAAGGAACTGGATCTTTGATAAACGAAACCAGATTAGTACCATATCCATAGTCAGGCAGCAAATACACTCCCACCCAGTATTGATCAGCTGTGATGTCTGATAAACAGCAGTATTTATTACTGGTCGACCAATATCATTTTAATGGCAGATTCTGATATCTAAAGTGGAGAGTGCATGCATTAGAATAAAAACACTTTATTTCAAACAATATTTACTCAATTTAAAAAAAAACATCAACGATATGGGAATGGTTATCGGCTAATACCAAACACTCTCAAAATATTCAGTTGCCTGCACTATTAATAGAGCAGATTGCACAATTCAAAATAATATCATAGTGAGTAGTGACAGACTAACAAGACTGAGCAATCAGCTATTATTTCACCATCTAAAAGATTATCGGACAATGACCACTTGGATGAAGTAGCCGAAGAACTTAAAAAGTTTTCATTTCTAACAACAGTCTTGTCAATGGATAAAAAAAATGTTTTATTTGGGAGAGATATATTTAATGTGAGTAATTTATGTTTTAAATACGTATTTATTGGTTTGTGGTATATTAATTAAATATATTTGATATCAATTAAACATTTTAATACAATAGTTTATGTCATTAGCTATGATTATTCTGAATTAGGCTATCTATAATATAACCATCAACCAGCCTACTCTAGATATCTGCATCAGCCACTGGAAACAGACCTTTTCAGTATAAAAAAATTAAATAAGTGAGAATATTTTTTATATATATGATAAAACAAATTAAGCAATTTTGATTTTTGTAATTGTAATGTATGTCGGTTACCCTTATCGCCCATATGAAACACCATATCGGTCGACTGTGTATAAACAAACAACACATTCAGTCTTTTTACAATTAAACTATGATTATATTGTCCTACAAAACACAACAATGATACTTAAGGGGATAAACTATAGCATGATAAATGAGTAAGTTCACAAGAGAGTCGATCACAACAACACAAGTGCTGGAGTTCAGACTTCAGCCAGCGCGCGATGTCACGTCGCAGGAATTCACTGGCAGAGAGAACGAACAAAACCTTTAATAACGCCAAAAAACGACGATCACAACGAGTTTAAACCAGCACTGTATACACAACAGCAGCGATTAGGATATATCTGTTACCTGACAGTTCATATCTGATAAAAAAACACGATTTAAAATGTCCGCCCGAAAAATCATCTCAAGTACGCAACAAACTTACTACAGCGTCACTCGATCCATAACGGACAATATCCAATAAAACACGATATACACACACCAGTCACATCAACAAAAGCGATATCAAACAAGAGGTAAAGCTGATTTTCGTACCTTGGCTTGAAGGTAGGGGTAATAGTAGGTATATTGGGGGTACATCTGCCTCCACACCTTGCCCATGAAGATTAGCGGTAAATAAAAACGTGGATGTCACTACTGTCAGACCTGAAACCTGGAGAAAATCAACACCGGTTCTGTTCTCGACGTCCGAAAGCGGAGACTGAGGATGATATGTGGGCGGTGGTGGAGCTGCAGTGGAGCGAAACACAGCAAACAGCCTCCCTTCAGTGCACTCAAACTCTGCTGAAAAGTCTGCAACACAGACTAATAAACACCAACCAAACGCTGTATTTAAAGCACCAGAGTAAGAATATTTCATATTCTGTGATAAATGTTTTTAATCTTGCAGTAGATGGTAAAAAAAATAGATTCACAAATGTTCTAATGTCTTCTATTAAGTGCTTAACTTAAGACATCATATATGCATCATATATATATTTAGGCTATGTAGCATATATATAGGCCTAAGTGCTCATCTTGAATTATTAACGATAGTCTTTAATATAAGACCTCGTAAATGTCATATAGGCCTATATGACAAATTTGAACCAGGTCAACGTCATGGCCTCCTCATGTTGTTTATGAGCCAAATAGTGGATACCGGGGAAAGTTGTGAGTCTTTACAATTTCTGAGGGTGGGTTTATTTTTCAGTTTCAATTGTGTCAGTTTCTGTATTGAATTGAATTGAATTGAAAAACTTTAATAATCCCGGTAGGGAAATTGGTTTGCCACCAACCATACAGCCATCAATACACAACTAACAGACAAATAAATAATACTGCATTAGAAGACTAATAAAACCTGAGTAGGAGACACAATTTAAAGAAAGATTCAATTGACACAAATCTTAAAATCTTAGTCACCATGAAATCAAAATTGACAATTCTTGTTTTTGAAAGAATATTTCAGCATTTATTAAAATGATTTAGGGCCTATCCATCCGTGCACATCATTATATATATAAAAAAATATGTAATTAATGTGCCCTTGTAATCTTTAATCAAAATAACTTCCCCCTCCCTCTGGCGTGTGAGGGCGGGGCAACCTGTCACTTACACGAGATCGACCAATAGCAAACCACAACCATCCAATCATGGACAAAATCAAGTCCCGCCCTACATTTTTTCTTGTTTGAGAAGCCATTTGACCTAGCTTTTCATGCTGATTTTGACTACAAAAAAAGAGAATATTTTCGCTTATTGAGCAGGAAGAACAAGATACAGTTCATTTAGAACTTGCCGAGCAATTGCAGGGTAAGTTAAATAGTCTATTATAGGCGTTGCAGGTCAATTTAAACAGTAAAACAATATTGAAACAAAATTGACAAAACAAAACCAAAACTATTCCTGAAACAGCAAAAAAGGGCCATAATAAGGTTATAAATAAAAATCAAACCACATCGCAAGACCTGAATGTGAGTTTTCAGTGAGTTGTGAAGGACCACAGTGTCATTTTTTGTGATTAGACTTTTTGAACGGGACCTGGAAGCTGAATGTCAAGTTCTCCCTCCAGAGCATCTTCAATGGTAAGCCCTCCATTTCAAATCTATTCTTATTTTAACATTTTTGTCCAAATCTGTATGAAATTACTATTAATTAGCATTAAAATCATTGTTTTATCAAGATTAACACAATTTTACAAACATTATCGCTTGATTCGGGATGCCAGTGATTCTACAAGAGATATAATAATCCATGCAAACAGGGTTAAATGCTGCTTTAGCAATATTTTGCAGGCCTCTAGTTTGGAGTCCAGCCAGAAGCTCATGTGAGTGAGGCTTCCTGTTGAGCATCAGGAGACAGGAAGCATCATGCATGTCTAAGCGCCCTGTGAAGAAGGGTTGGACCAAAGCCTGCAGTAAAAAGCCAAAGCCTTGAGTGATGAGTGCAAGATCTTAATCCCCTTAAATCTCGACGGCAGAGAGAAAGAGAAGAGAGGGGAAAAGATTACTAAAGTCATATAATTAGGTGCGTTATATACCTGAAATTGAATGTTTTAGCGAATAGCTGTCCCTTTCCAAGTTTACATTGCCTTGCTATTAGTCTCAGACGGCACTCCCACAAATCTGTCTGATGTGTATTGCACAAACAAAGTGACCTTGTTTTATTACTTAAAACTTTGGTGCAAACTTTTATTATACTTATTTGATGTGCATTGAATCTGCTCAGAGCAGCTCCTCATCTGTAATCACAGAACGAGACGCAATGTCATCCTGTGTAATGCGTGGGAAGGGCCTCTTCAGGTCACCTCTTGTTTTTTGTGCCTGTCCTGCCCAATTCATTATACCCGCTGTTCCTCTGCCCTGATGCCAACTTCCAGATGGAGCTGCATGACACACTCATTTATCACAGAAAAAAACACTCATTCCCGGGGTTAAGACAAAACACACACAGACTCTATACACTCATTTATTGCAGTGATTCAACAAGAAATCTGAGTTATACTGGATATCTAATGAGAACAAATGCATGTTTTGTTTTTTTTAAATGTTAAATTTATTTGATTTTGCAAAGTAGTCATGTGCTGTCGGTCAAGCCAAATGTCAGTTCACTCAGCCTTTTTTCAGTCATGTGAGCATGGCTCTATCTCCTATGGTATTATAAACTGTTTCCTAAACTCAAATTACACAAACCTGTGTTTTTTCAGCTGAGTCCAGCTAATGTGTAGGTTCTTAAATTGTAAGGGGAAGATTTCCCTATTCATATGAGTGTCCTTGTCTATACTGACTATACTAATAGAATATCTGGCCCAGTGCTTGTTCCATGTGTTTGGTGAAATGAACTGTTTAATTTTATTTAAAGTAACAATGACAAAAAAAAAATGCACAGGAAAAGGCCACACAAAAATTCACCAAATAAAGTGCACAACAAACAAAGACAATCACATGGGGATGAATATTCTAGAGACACCTGGAAACAATCAGGATATATCATGTGATCCTAATACTAGGATTTTACACGAACACAACCAACATAATATCAAGACACGAGACACTATATTATTTTAAATCAATTGCACACAACAACAACAAAAAAATCTATTTTCCTTTTTAGCCATATTCAGTTATAGCCTAGTAATAATTTTGCATACTCAGGCCTGTGTAGTTTGTGGTAATATTAATAAATTGCACTGTAGGATTTTATTTGCTGACATCTTGTATGATTTTGGTGCTTTGTTGGTTCACCACGGGATGTCAATGAGTGCTGAAGTGAAATCAGTTGAGAGTCACTGAGCTAAATTAATAAATACACATAAGTTTAATGCTAAAAGGTTGCTTGTAACTCAGACTCAGTTCTCAGTTATTTCTAAAAATGACTTAGGAAAACCCAAAATAGACCCATATAAGATACCTGTTTGCATACAGCAAAAGACCTCAAATAAATATGGATAACAGACCATAATGTAAGGGTTCTGTTAGTTTATAGTTTCCTAGTGTGTGCCAGTTAATCACTAATTATGTTCACTTGTTGTTCATTTAGTTTCCTAATTAACCCCTGTATTTAATTTCTGAGTTTTGTCTGTTCTTTATGTCGTCTATGTTAACGTGGTTGTGTTATTTTGCTTATTCCTGTAATCTCCTGCATATTTCCGTGTTGGATTTAAAATCCCTCTGTAGTCAATAATTTTATCCCGTTTGTGTTGTTTACACAGCGACCATTTTCAAAAACGTGCACTTTGAAACTCGTTTTCAAAAGTTTGCGTTTTCAGGCATCCAAAACGCTGTTGTCGTGTAAATGAATGGCCAAAATGCATAAAAAGTCTAACGTTTTTAGTTGAAAATGGTGTCGTGTAAACAGCCCCTCAAAATAGCTTGAATGTAACTTTACACCCTTGCCTCATTTAGTATACGCGGTTCTATGAATATGCAAATGAGCCCCGCCTCCACTCACTCACAGCTGCTCAGAGATCTACTCGTTGACGATCAAACGTTGATCTGATTGGTTACAAGGTAGTTTGTGACTTCAGAAATACCAGCGATTTCAAACCGTGTTTTGGAGGTTGTGTTTGGTTCACTGCAGTTTTAAAGGGTGCTCTAAGCGATGTCACGCGTAGGCCGAAATTTTTTTTGCCACATACAGCAAACATCTCCTCACTATCCGCTAGCTGCCTGTCCCCTGAACACACTGTAAAAAAACGCAGTCTCTGTAGACAGCCCAGGCTCCACAAACAGCAACAAAAACAAACTGGCCCAGCCTGGACCACAAAACATAACATACAGTGTTCCAGCCAATCACAGACAAGAATGATTTTGGGGGTGGGTGTTGGGGGGTTAGTGAGGTGCACATGAAGGGGGGTGTGGGGAGTGGAGGAGAGAGAAGCATGAAGAGGGAAGTTAGCTAGAGGAGAGATGTCCTAGACAACGACTAACATTAGCATTATATTCTCTTGAATTTTTTATATGGCCGACGCACGACCAAAGAGACGACGTTCCGATGAACAAATAGCAAAGAAAAGGGAAAGGGAGAAGGAACGCGCAAAGTCCCAAATTTACATCGGAAGAGCCTGTTTTCAGGAAGCACGGAAGGAAAGGGGGAGGAGACGGGATGAGGAGGAGGGAGGGTCAAGCTGTCTTCCGTTTTGTTTTGCAATACTTCGAACGTCATTAAGAAGTGGCGTCACCCAACATCGCTTAGCGCAACTTTAAGGAGAAAATACTCAGCAATGCTGTTGACTTTTTTGCACGTCTTAAGTAAGGGATAATGTACATCCAGCCGGTTGTTATCTGGGAATAAACCCTCGACAGGGTGATGAGGTCTTGCGTCAGCCTGAAAGAGGTTTATTCTGAGATGATAACTGGCTGGATGTACATTATTACACGGATAATTGCCACATAAGTAAATAATTAGACACAAAATATTGATCTGAGTTGAAATATTTGATTAGGTCTTTAAACGCAAAGCTTCCGCGGAGAGAGCAATTACTAGCGCTGCAAGTGCAAACTAGACGGATATTTAAGAGATACGGTATACAGTCATAACACTTATTACACAGCATTTTGCCACATAAATAATTATGGAGATAAGAGATATTGATTTCAGATTAAACTGTTTTAAAATCGTACCTGTTTGTATCTTATAATCCAACAGTGTACAAAACAATAGTCACAAAATGGCCGCCGCTGCGTTTGCATGAAACAAGAGAGAGCGAGACACGATACTGGATGACATAATTAAATAACTGTACACAAAATATTGATTCGACTGAGTTTTAATATTTTATTAGCTCACCAAATGCAAAACTTCCACGAAGAAAAACCGTTCCTAGCGCTGCTGACTTCAGTGACCCGGATGAGCCTGTGTTTCTGTTTTCAGCGGTATGTCATTCCCAGATAATCGGATTGTGCGATTGACCAATCAGAATCAAGTATTCCACAGAGCCGTTTAAAAAAGCATATTGAAAACACCATTAAAAACCATTAGACATATGAACAACATTAAAAACTTTCGTTTGATTCCTCGTCTTTGACATCATGCGTATTAAGTGTTCAGTCTTTAGATGTGTAGTATCTTTACGAAGTGACATCGCCAACTACTGGCCTGTTATGAATAATACAGCATTTTTAGTCATTTTCACGAGATCGTTTTGACAACTTTGTCGTCTGTACGTGAAAAACGTTTCCATTTTTAATACGTTGTTGTTGTGTAAACATACCATTAGAAGATAAGTTGGCACTGGAAAAATTTTAATGAGAAATGTTTGATTTCATAATGAGATCTCTGACTTTTGATTTTTGGTGAATCCGAGAACAAATCTCTTTTCAAACCGTAGAGACGTGACATTACTAGGTTGTTTATCTCAGATGTTATGCAAATGTCTTAATCTGATCTTCATTTAGTTTCACCGCTGATGTTGTTTGTGACCCCCCCCCTCCCCCTCCCCCTCCCCCTCCCCCTCCTTTTTTTTTATGTAGACCATATGCAAACCTCTCTTGATTTGGGAGCAAATGCAGGAACATATTAAGTGTCAAGGTTCACATGAAGTAACGGCTCAGTGAACGCATGTGTTTCTGAGGACGTTCATTCTGCTGACCAGTGCTTTGTGTTGTCATGGCATTTTGCAGAGTTCTCATTCTTTAGCTTGTTTTTTCTCTTGTCCATCGACTCTGTGACCTTTTTGATGGTGCAAGCTCATTGGTCAGCCCGATCCATAGGCCACACCCCCCAGGGAAGTTTAGAAAACAGCAGCAACATTTTAGAACAATGTCAGTGCGTGGCTAATTTAAGAATATGTGACACAGTTAGATTCATGTGACAGGAAATGACCGTTGGAAAAATCTCAGAAGAAAGCACTGGCTGCTTGTGAAAAAAAAAAAAAAAAAAAATTCATTATTATTATTATAATTATTATAATCAGGGTTCAAAATTCAAATCACAATTCAAATTACAAAAATTACTTAAAATGTATTTTTATTGATATACTGTTTAGCATTCAAGACAGGTGTGCCATGAGCTCTGAGGTTGGACAGTGATGATATTTTTTTAGCCATAAGCCATAATTTTGTTAAAAAACAATCTATTCCTGAAGTGCAATCCACCAAACAGATACGTTACCATTCCCACTAATCGTTGTGAATGGCATGATTGAGTCTCCCAACTCTGTTAAACTACTGAATATTTTGCAATAACATATTGTTTATATACTCTTAATTATTGACAGTATCAGCAGTTTTATTTTATTGGATTGTAACTCACAATGTTTTATTGGATTTCACTTTCTCTCACAATATCTTGTATCTTAGGTCTTTAAAAAAAACTATTTTCACATACTTTTTTGGGCCAAATCAAAGTTGTTATTAATCTCAGAGCTGATTTGTTTGGTTTAAGACTTTTAAAAACTCCTTATTGATGATTTTTAATCCCTAAGAGAAAAATAAATGGGGGAAAAATGCTTACAAAAAGTACCACAGACTTGGTTGCATCAGTATTTTCCCTGTTCTGTAACACTTTTTATCAGGGAATTTTAAAACGGTAGTTTCCAGGCTGGGAAAAGTCATAGAATTTGAGTAAATCTTCATCATTATAGATTTCTATGATGATGATGATAATTGTTATGCACATCTCAAAATTACTTTTTTTTTAGTGCAGTCGCATTTTACAAATTCACAAAATCACATTTAAAAATCATTTTCTACTACTGGAATAACATTTCTGTGGTCTGGGCTTTAGTTTGGACTTGTTGGCACAGAATACTTTAGAAATGACACAAAGAAGTGAAACTTGAGCAATATGATGCCAGTTGAGTCATCACCATAAATAGAGTATAAAATCCGAGCCAAATGACTAAGTTCCTTAAATGATTTTTTTTTTTTCTGTAGGTGTACAACTTTTTTATTTTTCCTGACAGCGGAGATCAGATTATTGCAGACTTACATGTTAAACTTCTTTCTTTTCTCTTTTTTAGACAACTGACCACCATGATGCTATGGTTGCTTAATATGTGGTTGCTAAAGTGTTCTCAGTGGTTTCTAGTGTGTTTCTATATTGCCAAACCTGAAACATTAGCATACGACTGCCAGCATTTACACGTCGTCAATGTCTATTCTGTGTCCAGAAACTAGCTAGATACTATTATTCCCAAACAGCAGGAGAACTAGTGAACATTCTCTCGGCTCATCCTGTGGCTCCGTGAAATGTGATCTTGGAGTGTTCGCTCTGCATTCCTGAGCAAGATTCCTCATTACGTCTCCCTCCCGTGGGACGGCCGGCTCTCAGCCGTGCCCTTTGTCTGATCCCAGACCTACAGCAGTCTGTTTATTCTGCGCTCTCTGAGACATGTGGGGGGAAACAACCGATGTGACAAAGATTTACCAGCACCGGCATGTCAGCGTTTCATTCTGCATCACTCTGACTGTGTCCATGAAGAGGGAACAAGAGACAAGATAAACACAGAGACCCTTTATTTTCTGAATGCATTAATTGCTGCTTTCTTTTTTATACTCTGCATTTTTCAATGGCCGATGCTATCAGCTACAGACATAACTAGATTATATAGATACTGATACAAAACAAATTTGTACAAATTTACTAATTGTGTATATCCATTAAACGAAGATGGCTGATATATCTGGCTGAACAATATATCGGCTAATATATTAGACTAAATATTATGTCACTATTATGTCACTACTCACTAGATATTTTAGTTAAAATTTTTTTTTTATTTTTTTTTGTAAACTAATGTTCATTATCACAATCACTATTTGCACATTTAGTCATATCTTTAGGTTATTTTTCTTATTATTTGTTTATTTAATATAACTATTTTTCTGAATTTGGCAATTGCTGCTATCCGAGTTGTTAGTTTTTTATTTCATTTTATTTAAAAATATATATATATTGCATTATTTTGACATGCAAACCTGCCCATATGAAACTCTGGGCCTATATATATATATATATATATATATATATATATATATATATATATAATTGCATATATATATATATAAAATAAAAAAGTAAATTAATAAAAAATGTACAAAATTTATCAAAAGTTATATTAAATAAAGTTGTTTATATTGTAAGTATTTTTTGCACTATTTCTAGTTTATTGTTAGTTTATTGTAACCTGTAACTAGGACTATAGATTAAAGCAGCCATGGGTTAGATTGTGCCGAAAGCCCTGCCGACTACGCCAAAATGTTAGAGAGGATGGATTTCCATGTCTGAAATATCAGATATATTAGATCCAACCCTGGATGCCGAAACCCTGCCAGAAGATATCCGTCTTCTTTCAGCCTGAGAGTTTGACTGAGAAAACCAGGAAAAAGCAGAAACAGAAGACATAGGGATGATAATAAAAAGAGCAGAGTTTATTGAATAATCTTAGTTGCGTTTCAATGCCAAGACTTCGCCTGACCAGTACAATTCCAACAAGTGTTATTATACCTTGATATGGAGATATTCTTATTCCAAACACTCAATCATAAAATTAAACAACAATAGCAAGCATTGCAGAGCAAGGGTAGTAAAATAAAATATAAAAACATAAACCCCTGGTTTCACAGACAAGGCTTAGGCTAGTCCCAGACTAAAATGCATGTTTGAGCTGTTTTAACTGAAAGCAACATAAAAAATCTTACAATGTCAGTGCCATTGTTTTGTCTCAAGATGCACACCAGTAATATATATATATATTTTAAGGCACGTTTATAAAAGATACTTAAATGTCCTAATTGAGCTAAGGCTTAATCCCGGATTACAGTTTTTGCCCGTTGCTTGAACACATTTTGCAAAACTTCGCTCATTGTGCCAAAACTCTACACACAAGTAAACATGACACAACACTGGGAAATATACCAGTCACATCTGTGTCAAATTGAAACTCTACTATCAAAACCTAAACTCTGCCATCAAAACCTAACATTCCTTTGTCAAAATGTAACTCTGATGACAAAATGACACATGCTTGCATCATATGCATACACTTTCAGATCAGGGGGAACACACTAGTCTACTTTATATAAAACACTGCAGTCTTGGATTTTCACTGTTCATTCAGAAGGCATATTTTCAGGAGGCACATTTTCAAACAACCAAAAAAGCAAATAGGCCTACTCAATACTGT
>NC_138731.1:42733760-42741260 GCF_965113295.1 Leuciscus leuciscus | reverse complement strand
GCTCAACGTTTAAAGCGAAGGGAGATATTTGCTTTTAAAGAAATTGTTTTTTAAGGGGGGGGGGGGGACGGGGGACGACACAATGGTGTTTCATGTATTCAGAGTTGTTTACAGTGTTAAAGAGATGGATTCTCATGCTAAACATGGCCAGAGTTAAAAAAAAATATTTTGGACGAATAACGGAGAATTTCTGTGCCGAAAATCTTACTTCTGGGTTGGTACAAGTTTCGGCTGGTTTTTTTCGATCGTGGATCTAATGACGTAGACGAGAGTGGAACTCCTTATGTGAACATTTCTCTCGGAAAAGCGTGCCCGCGCACACGAGACCGTGTTGCACATCAACGCGCTTCAACAGGAAATCATCGGCAGCGATTTGTTCAAGAATGTCTCCAAAAAAGTGTGTTTTTGCATATGAGGGAAAGCTTACCGTGTTCAGCCTCCCAAAGAACCCAGCGTTACAGGAACAGTGGATGCAGTTTGTTTTTTCCAGAGCATCAACAGAGTTGTGCAAGTGTTCTTGTTTGTTCCCTGCATTTCGACGATGATTCTTTTATAAACAAGGCCCAGTTCGACGCCGGATTTGCAGATCGTCTAATGCTTAAGGATGGAGCAGTCCCAACGATAAAGGTTCACGGTCGTGCGTTGGAACCGCAGGCGGTGAGTAAAACTGCTTCAAATGTCTATGTGTTGTTAGCTATCTGCGCGTAAGCTCCGCCCACACAGCACGCCTCCAGCCGCTCGTTTTTTTCCGGAAAGACTCGGTACAGCCTATCTTTCTTTTATAAATATAATAAAACTAAAGACTTTTTGGAGATATGAAGGATGCAATACTACTCTATAGGTACTCAAGATTAACATGAGATTGACTGAAACTGAGTGTTTCACCCCCCCTTTAAGGACTACAACAAACGGCTGGTAGAGACTACACAACATTCCTTTCGGGTTAGTGACATCACCAACCCTAGAATTTACATAAACCCCGCCCCCGGAACACGCAGGCAGTGTTGAGAAGAGGAAGAGTTGTTGTAGTCGCACATTTGTGAGTCTGCTCAAGCTGTCGCATCCTTCTTTTCACATGCAATACAGTACGTAACACAAATGCAATAGCATGTCACTCTGTTGGAATCTTACAGCAGCGCCCTCTGTGCCGGGAGCAGCAGCTCATTTGCATTTAAAGGAACACACGTTTTTACTGACCCTCAAAAAGGTACAACTTTAAAGCTGCAGTCGGCAAGTCTGGCAGATTGGGTCGACTTAGCCAAAATGTTGAATGTTTACAACTCTCATGCCCCTCCCCCACTACCAGCGAGCACCCTCCCATTGAGTGCGTGTGCACCAGATTTTCTGTGAACGTGTCCGTCTCTTCAGCATCTATCAACACCATGGACTCGGAGGTAGGCTGCCCTGGCTAATCTACCCATAGATAGCAATAACCGAGGAATTGGAAGCTTTCTCCGCCATCACGCTTCGTACAATCCAACACACCTGCGAACTTCAGGCGTGTGCATGTGATATTGTAACGTGCGCGGGGGAGGGGGATCTGTGGCGTGTGCACGAACTGTGATTGACAGCCAGATCTCACACAGCCCTGCGCTGATTGGACCAGTAGAACCGGGAGTGGTGGATTTTTGCTAAACAAATAATAGGCTCCAGGTGGAGGTAGAAGCGCGGGGTTTTTTTCTAAAACCGGCTGATTTATGTTGTTCTGTCGGAGCATAGTGTGAGCATTCACATATTCAGTGAATATGATCAAAAAAATCTTGCCGACTGCAGCTTTAACATGCTGTAAAAAATTATATATGGGGTACTTTCGGCTAAAACTTCACATACACACTCTGGGGACATCAGAGACTTATTTTACATCTTGTAAAAAGGGGCATTATACCACCCCTTTAATGGCTCTTAGTCTTAATGCCCGTGGATTACTGATTGACAGGCCGCTGATGAAGGTACAGTACACGCTGTACAGTCAACAGTCGAGAAGTATTTGATTCAGGTTACTGTGTGCTAGTGCAGGTCAGGTACTTTGACTGACTGCCAAAGAAGACTGAATGTACCTGTGATGAGTTCAAGCTTGAAATGAAGGAGAAAAGTTTCATTTTAGCACAAAGATTAGACACAAACATTGCGTTGCTCTGTAATGAAATTTATGCAATTTCCTTAAACCTTCTTTATTGCATGTTTCCCTAACCCATATGAATTTACTGGTAGCAGTCAGAATTGAACACATACGAGTATGTGTTTGTTTATTTATTTTTTTTTATTTTTTTTTGTGAGCCACATACATACAATTTTTCCCTATTTTTTGTGCCTTGCAGTATTTCTAGCACAGAAAGACATATATAACAAATTTATAAATTTATATTTTTTATATATAAAAAATAACACAATATAACATTTTATATATTGTCTTATATTTATATTAATTTTGTAATATATATTTATTTGATTCTTCAATATGTTGCACATTACTTTATCTTTTTATGTTGTAAGAATATTAATGTATATTAATATAAAGTAATTTATATTTATGCATTATGAAATATATTTCTAAATGTGTTTTTAATTTATTTCAAATATTTGTGATTTTATTTATTTATGCATAGAATTTTTATGTAGTAAGAATATTCATTACATAATAAAATATATTTACTGTATTTTTATATGTATGTATATATTTCTAAATCTGTATTTATTAAAAAATTTCATATATATTAAGCTTTTGTTTTACTTAATTAAATCAAAATAAATAATGAATAAATATTTTTGTATTTATTGTAAACAGGAACATCCATGAAAGCAGAATCCATTGAATCACGTCCACAAACACACACACACACACACACACACACACACACATGAAACAAAGGTATATAATAATGTAGCAGCAGTCAAACAGTCATTTGCACACATTAACATTCAGGCCAACACAAAAAGAAATACGCCTGCTTTAGAGAGCCAGACCAGACAGCTCACCTCGCAATTTATCCCAGTTCTTCAATGAATTATTCAGGGTGGCGTCTCAGACTGTCGAGGCGTCAGACGCACCTGCTGGAGACTCCTGGACCATTATCAACACCAGCAGATCATTGCTGGGTTTGCAAAGTTGGAAACTTTAGCAACATGTGAATCTAATTGAGGATTTAATAATATAACAAAATATGTCAAGACTTTAACACTTTTATTTTGCTGCTGTGCAAGTGGTTTAATTGATTTAAAATGTACTTCAAAGTAAAACTTTTATAACATTATAACAAAGTGTTAACATACAGTAAGCGATTTCTGAGAAACTGTTGATTTTTTAAATCAACACGCAAACAAACACACCCCTCCCTTCATTGCTCCGCCCCCAAAATAACAAACGCTCTGCAACACAGGCCACAACTAACAGCATCAGACAGCTCACGCAAGTATGGATGATTCAGCTGTGATTCAACAACAACAGCATATCTCGGTTCTGAGAAACAGCAAAACCAATGTTACTCGCGCATCAAGCGGAAACAGAACCTCAGCGTCCGATTTCAGGTCTTCCTGCTCGCTAACGTCTCTCTCCTGCACTGGAAACGCTTTTCCAATATTAACCCGGATCCCAGCTTCTTTCCAGTTATATTCCTCTGACCTTTTTCTTTTTGGTAATATCTCATCCATCTCTATTTCTAGAAATGTCCCGCGTGCTCGATCTTTCTCCTCCCCCATCATGAATGGACACGCCCCCTACTGGTGATTGGCTCACTCTCTCTCCTCCCCCATCAGGAGTGGACACGCCCCCTACTGGTGATTGGTTTACTCTCTCTCCTTCCCCATCATGAGTGGACACACGCCCCCTACTGCTGATGGGCTCTCTCTCTCTCTCTCTCCTCCCCCATCATGAGTGGACACGCCCCCTACTGGTGAATGGCTCGCTCTCTCTCCTCCCCCATCATGAGTGGACACGCCCCCTACTGGTGATTGGCTTACTCTCTCTCCTCCCCATCATCAACGACACGCCCCCTACTGGTGATTGCCTCACTCTCTCTCCTCCCCTATCATGAGCGGACACGCCCCCTACTGCTGATTGGCTCACTCTCTCTCCTCCCCCATCATGAGCGAACACGCCCACTACTGCTGAATGGCTACAACAGTGTTGTGGTGCTCAGTCTGATTGGTTCGATCCACTATGTTTTTTCTCCTATTTACACACAATTAGGACAATGTACAAAGTATTTTTTTCAGCACACACACAGAACAGACATCTAGCAAATATTCCCAAAATTGTTTGTTTAGTTGTAAATTTTCAGTTTCAACATCGTTTCTCAGAAATCGCTTACTGCACCTTTAAGTGTGTTAAACAGTCATGAACATGTATTATTAATGGGATTGTTCACCCAAAAATTTAATTCTGTCATCATTTACTCACCCTCAAGTTGTTCCAAACCTGTATGAATTTCTTTCTTCTGCTGAAAGACAAAAGAAGATATTTTGAAGATATGGGTAATAACAGATGTAGAAAAAACATATTTACCGATATTTAACCAACTTTCTTCAAAATATCTTCTTTTGTGTTCAGCAGAAGAAAGAAATTCATACAGGTTTGGAACAACTTGAGGGTGAGCAAATGATGACAGAATTTCCATATTTGGGTGAACCATCCTTTTAAGTTGGCATTTTATTTAATTAATATTATATTATCTGCTAGTAGGGTAAAGTATTTGCAACAGTATTTGCTTAAAGAGATGTAAATGTTGACATTTCTGCAGCACAACCTGATAACGAAAGTCTCTGTGAGTTAAAAACAAAAACTCATGGGCATTTATATAGTTACCAGCATCAACACAGGCCGAATTCACCGAAACTGAGAAGTCTAGTCTATATGCGGGTGTGCATTCACCTTCAAATAGCAGCCTGCTATAAGATTAAATCTACTTCCTGTCAGTAAGAAGAAAAGATCTTTTAGTGAGATATCAGTGTGAGACAGGAATGTCAAGCATGTGTGGAGTGTGTGTTGTTTAAACGTTTGGTCTTAAGGCGGCGTCTCACTTTCTGCCGAGGTGGGGCACATTCTTCGTCTTCATCATACCTTCCTTGAAAAGCTGTTTGTTGTCATTCTTGCTATTGACAACTCAAAGGAAATCCTACAAAAGAAGGAGAATTTGAACAATGCGTATGTATTTATACTGTAAAAGCTGGTAGCAGATTTACTCCCAGGACCAAAATAGGATTTTCAATGGTGAATTAATATTGACAGTGTGCTTCAATCCAAGGCCAGGCTCAAGCTAGTTAGTCTCTGGGAAAATGACCCCATTTTCTTTTGCAAAAGCAGCAGCATCATAGCGCTGTGAATATAAATGCTTTTCTGAACATGCAAACTGCATCTTGAATTATTTACCAGGTTGTAACTACTTACACGGCAAACACTTGTCTAAACAGTCGCCTTAGGCTGTGCATCTGGCCCTGGGAGAACAGAGACGGGGAAATAAACCTGAAAAGCCAATTAATATGCAACAGACAAAAAACAAGGCATAAAAAAAACAAAAAAGGGTTGTCATGCACTCAAGAGAGAGAGAAAAAATGAAGAGAAACACGGCAGCAAAAACCCTTCTCTTTATCCATCCGCTGACTGCAGATGTCGAGATCTTTCCACCAGCGTCAGACACGTGTGAAGTCATACATTAATGCATGCGCACACGTCTCATGTGATGGTAAATACACACTCTTTGCTGAGAGAGCTGTGTCTGAAATCACATACTCTCTTCTAATTACTTCACGACTGCTACAAAGGTATGTTATATATAGTATGAGTGTGTGTAGTATAAATGTAATCCGAGTGTATACATCCGCCATGTTGTCATTATCATGTGACCTACCAGTGTCAATTGCTTGCATCCCTAAACTGTCATTCATAAATCCTCTCCTGTGGCCTCATGGGATAGTTAAGTGTCCATCATAAGCTCAAAATCTCGCTGGAAGTAGTATCATCTGGATACTTTTGCTACTCTTTTATGAGTACTGTGAATTCGGACATACTTCTTTTGTCACATACTGTTTTTCACCCTACTATATAGTAGGGAAGTATGTGATTTCGTAGAAAGCCGGAGTCTCATCTGAAGAATGCAAGGAATGCAGAGTTGCATGACCGGTGACATGCTGGAGATATTTTACCCTACTAAAACTGGATCAGTTTCAATAACCGATTGATTTCTAAAAAGGCACTTTTAACTAAATGCAATGCTTTTTATGGGGTGCAAAGGTTCTAAAGGCCCTTTGGGATGAAAGGCCCTTGATTTCATGTGCTCCCAAAACACAACACTTTTCCAAATCCCTGTTTGACAACATGCACTGAGAGTTTTTTCTCATGCTGAGTATTTTTAAGCAGTATAGGCCTATACGTTTTTTTTGTGTGTGTGAAAATTTGTACAACCTATATCAGGGTTATTATAGTTAAATAAAACTAAAGCATGTTTATTACTTAAAATAAAATGAACATTAACTTTTTTAAAAACTCTAATTTAAAATGTAGTTTACTCTACAAAAGTAACTAAAATCGCAGCAGTTATACCCAACCTTGACCCCTAAATCCTTTCTAATTATCATCCTATTTAAAATTCTACCGTTTATTGCCAAATTAATTGGAAAGAAATGTTGCCTCCCAGCTTCAGTCTTTTTAAATAGAAAATAATCTCTTAGATCCCATCCCTTTCAGTCTGGTTTTTGCACTGAAACTGCCCTTGATTGACCTTCTACTACTTTGTGGTGACTGTGGCTGTCTCTCAATACTTCTACTACTCGCCTTTGACACTGTCTGCCATGATTTACTTATCTCACTACTCGCATGTGGGTATTTGCCATCTTTTACATTTCAATGCAGGATTTTAGATCTCCGACTGTCCCCCTGAAGGAAGGTGTCCCCCAGGGATCCGTACTAGGTCCATTATTATTCATCATTTACATACTACCTCTGGGTTGGATCTTACATCGAACATGGTTTTAATTATCATTTCTACGCTGATGACTCCCAGATATACGTGTATGCCTGCTCTACTCAAATTGATCATATCTGATATAAAAGAATGGCTCAACTCCGATCTTCTGAAACTAAACATGGACAAGACTGAAATCATTATTACTGGAACCCCTTCATTCACAAACAAATTTCCTACTGACATTGCTGGTACTCTCATCAAACCCAGTACTGTAAAATTCTGTTATTTTTTATTCCCCTCTCACCTTTGAAGCTCATATCAACTCATTCACCATATCTGCATTCTTTCACTTACGACACATTACCCAAGCTCCGTCCCTTCATTAGTGTTAAAGGGGTGGTATAATGCTCTTTTCACAAGATGTAAAATAAGTCTCTGATGTCCCCAGAGTGTGTATGTGAAGTTTTAGCTCAAAATACCCCACAGATATTTTTATATATTATGTTAAAATGGTCACTTTTTAAGGGTGAGCAAAAATGCACCGTTTTTGTGTCTGTTCCTTTAAATGCAAATGAGCAGCTGCTCCTTGCATGGGAGGCGG
>NC_138731.1:42658760-42728760 GCF_965113295.1 Leuciscus leuciscus | reverse complement strand
CGCTATCAAGTTGATCACATCCACGTGATGTTGGCAAAATATGAGATGTTAAACTGCCATTAGTATCTCTATCGGTGTTGATGAAGCTTGTGTGTGTGTGTGTGTGTGTGTGTGTGTGTGTGTGTGTGTGTGTGTTTAGCTGTTACTGACAGGTCTGGTGCCAATCTCACTCCTCTTGAGTTAAAGAAGGGGTTTGTGTGTGCCTGGGACGAGGGCCCGGGACCACCCGTCCGGCATGTTACTGAAGGCCCGGGAATGGACAGGAACATCAGTGAGCAGCTCAACAAAGCCTTCGAAGCGTACCGAAATGTGTCTATTGAGAAAGAGTTGGCCAGAAAGGAACTTCAGCATAAGGTGGCGTTTGTGAACTATCAGTTCCCATCAGAAGTCTTTTATTTGAATCAGTTCGTTAGCATGAGAGTTGGACAGACAGACACTTACGTGAACCCATTGCCTTTGCAGAGCGAGCAGTATCAACGGCACACTCAGATGCTGGAGAGAAAGATAGAAGAGCAGGCCAAGACCATCGTACATCTTAAAGCTGAGCTCAGTTCAGTTCGTAAACATGCATCAGGTTAGAAATGGGGGTTTTCTCTTCACACACACACCTTATCTGCTGTATGAAACAGACTGTAAATCAACTCGGAAGCATCACACGGAGAAAATGTGGAAATAATCATAATACAGAAATGAGGTGTGTACAGTTTAATATAATAGTACAGTCATTAAAACTGAAGTAACACAAAGGGAAATATGGGAACTATCTGATGTTCGAACTTCTTCAAAATCGCCATTCAAAAGGTCAAAAAAATAATAATTATGTATAATTTTTGTGAAGGAATTTGGTGTTTTTTTTGTCTAGAAAACTAATTCCAAACGTTTAAGCAGAAGCTTTTAGATCAAAGAGTTTACATATCAATTAATTCGAGTGTATCCACATTTTTGACTGATAGTGTACATTGTGCAAATACAAAATGAAACTAAGGATTAAGAAAATATATATAATTTAGAAAATAATTTATATATATATATAAATATATATAATACATAAAGTAAATATTTATAAAACATATATATATATTTATGAGGGTACATTTCCATTGTCACACTCTTTATATGGAATATAAATATATAAAATATGTTTTAATATTTAATAATAAAATAATAATATCTGATAATTAAGAATCAAGAAAGCATTACATGACATACTCAATATAAGATGAAAAATTATTAGAATAATTCCTACTATTTCTTTTCTGTATTCATATGTTGTAAAAAATATATAAACTTATGAATTTTCTTTGTATACACTATATAGACCAAACTTGTGCTGTCTGTAGGACTATATATAAACTGAGAAAGCATCAGACAATTTAACAAACTGCATTATATTGCCCATCATGTGATATTATAGTATTATTATTACAACTTTAAATATCATTTATAACAAGTTTATGCACGTGCTAGATTATTAAATTAGATTGTGTGTGGCATGCTCGGTGTGCGAGTGTTATTGTAGCATGCAGTGTTAGCTATCACATGCATGCTTTGATTTGATGAGTGTTCAAATGTTGTCAAGTGTTGTTATTGTTGATGAGTTTGACTGTGATAACGTGGTCATATTTTTTTATTTTTTTTTAGAGGAGGTCTGTGAGCCTGCGTACAGAAAACAGGAAGTAGAAACCTTGTCACCCAGCGATCATCGCTCTGACAACCCGTCCAGTCCCCACAGGACTAACCATTTCCTGGTGTGTGTTTTCTCTTAATGTCCATATAAAGGGATGTGACTCAGGCCAGGAGTTGTTCTGCAACACTTTTGTTCAAACACAAGCATATGCACCATGTTGTTGTTTTTTCTTCTTCTTTCTTTCTCAGTTATTGTGCAAATGCAGATTTGGTTGTGATGTAATTGTTCTGAAAGGACTTCTCTGACCGTGACCCCTGACCCTCCCGCCTTTATATTGTGTTCTCATCGTTAACCGCCTGTAAGCACAGACAAACCCTAATAGCTGAGTTTGCAGTGCTTTGCTAGTTATCCACAGTTCACTCGAAGGGTTAAGTTGTGAGAAATGTGTGAAAAAGATGTAGTTCTCTCTCTTCACAGTTTGATATCATTTTTCATCGCTATCTGTCCATAGTGAGAATGTTTCTCTAATTGAATCCAGTGTGATAATTCTTCTCAATTGTTTTAATCGCACACACGTTTATAACCCACAGGGGGCAGTAGAGCATAACGCTTTCATTGGCTCGACCAGATCTCTAACCAGCGTAGCACCGGCACCGAGAATTGAGTTCTCTCTTATGAAAGGAGGTGTCACTTTTCTTAGATGACTGTTACTGAAAGATATAGACATAACAGTTTGAAATGGCAACTTTCTCCTTTTCCTGAACTTAATCTTGGGTAGATAATGGTCTCCATTCAAAATCTATAGTGAGCCTAACCTGTAAATGCAACAAAGTATGTTATTCTGTAGCAAATTCACTCAAAGGTGCCATAATTAAGGGAGTATGTCGTTTTTTTTTGTGAAATTGAACAGACTTTTTAATGGACTTTTTAAAGTATTTTCCGCTGGGTGAATCATACGAACCCCTTTAGATTCAGACATGATTTTCACAACAATTAAGCACATTTTCACGCCAGTTCTCATTACCGTAATGCAAAAACATTTTATTTTATTTATTGTTACTATTTCGTTGTGCTGCCTTTTATTTGTGCTTGCTTAAATTTTTTTATTTTTTTTTATAAAAAATTATAATATATGCAATAAAGTAAAATATTAATGGTAACGGAAAGTGCAAGAAAATCAGAAGAAAAATGCATTATAATACTGAGAATTTGAGCATGTTGGAGAGAATGTGTGATGAAGCTGTAATGAAATTAATGTCATAATAGAAAAGTCTTAATTATCTTAAAAATATTATTTCTATTATTATTATTATTATTATTTTTATTCATCCAGCTGAGCTCTATAGTTTTCAGTACATGCATTTAGAGAATTTTTAAAAAAATATGTTTGTGATATTTTTGATTGTGCAAATACTGTACACACTGTAGCCATATTTTATTTTCTCTTCTGTTTGTTTTTGTGCAGATAAACGAACCCACAGAGTATTCTGGGATGCTTCCCCATCCAATATCTGCTCCCGGCGAAATGAAGAGGTAGATGAATCATATCACTTTACAAAATATTGAAATTTTAATGAAGGATTTTTGCACTTCAGTCCCTTAGGCACCCAGTCTAAAGGTTCAAACTTGAACTAAAACAACTGATTAACAACTCTGTTAAGTTTGTTTATTGGAATTATCAGGTCAGTATTGTTCTTGCAGAATATATCTTGTCTAATATCTGAATAACATTCAAACTGATCCAAAAACAACACCCCTGATACACAGTGCTCATGAAATACTAATGCCGTTCAGTAGATGTGGCTTCAGTTTGGAACAAGAGGTGAACATGTCTGTATATTCTTAAATGTCATGTTGAATGACATTCAGAAGTGGGGCGGTTATACTTTATGGGTTAAGGCTTGTTTGGGGTTAACTTAAAGTTAAGTCGTATGTCTTATGCTTATGTCACCAAAAGTGAAAAGTGTGTCCCAGATACTTAAAATATGGTGGTAAAATGCCCCTGTTATGAAAATGTTAATGTTTAATGTGGTCTCCAACATTGCAGTCATGTAGAAAATGCACTGAATTGCAGGCAATATGCACATAATGCACACATTATAAATCTACAGTTTCTTGTCTTGGATGCTGATTGGTCAATACAGTGTTCCAGTTTTACACCACATAGAAATGGCTGCAATGTATAGAAACCAACAGTTAACTTTAAATTACATGTCAGGACTTGATATTCTAGCAGAAAGATGGCACTTGATGCTAAATAAAATGTATTTTTAATGATAAATTATTACATTTTATGAGGAACTGCTATGTTGAAAGCAATAAGGCACTCAAAGCTTTTATATTGTATGAGGTTTTTTTTAATAGTTAGTTACTGAAGTTATTTACTTAGCTAGTTACTTAGTTTGGTTATTTACTTAGTTCTGTTGTTTACTAAGTTTGGTTGTTTATTTACTTAGATTGGTTATTTAGTTAGTTTGGTTGTTTATTTACTTAGTTTGGTTGTTTACTTACTTAGTTTGGTTATTTAGTTAGTTTGGTTGTTTATTTACTTAGTTTAGTTATTTACTTAGTTTGGTTGTTTACTTACTTAGTTTGGTTATTTAGTTAGTTTGGTTGTTTATTTACTTAGTTTGGTTGTTTACTTAGTTTGGTTATTTAGTTAGTTTGGTTGTTTACTTAGTTTAGTTATTTACTTAGTTTGGTTATTTAGTTAGTTTGGTTGTTTATTTACTTAGTTTGGTTATTTAGTTAGTTTGGTTGTTTATTTACTTAGTTTGGTTATTTACTTAGTTTGGTTGTTTACTTACTTAGTTTGGTTATTTAGTTAGTTTGGTTGTTTATTTACTTAGTTTAGTTATTTACTTAGTTTGGTTATTTACTTAGTTTGGTTGTTTACTTACTTAGTTTGGTTATTTAGTTAGTTTGGTTGTTTATTTACTTAGTTTAGTTATTTACTTAGTTTGGTTATTTAGTTAGTTTGGTTGTTTACTTAGTTTGGTTATTTAGTCAGTTTGGTTATTTAGTCAGTTTGGTTATTTAGTTAGTTTGGTTGTTTATTTACTTAGTTTAGTTATTTAGTTAGTTTGGTTATTTAGTTAGTTTGGTTGTTTATTTACTTAGTTTAGTTATTTAGTTAGTTTGGTTGTTTATTTACTTAGTTTGGTTATTTAGTTAGTTTGGTTGTTTATTTACTTAGTTTAGTTATTTACTTAGTATGGTTATTTACTTAGTTGAGTTAGGTTATTTAGTAAGTTTGGTTGTTTATTTACTTATTTTGGTTATTTAGTTAGTTTGGTTGTTTATTTACTTAGTTTAGTTATTTACTTAGTTTGGTTATTTACTTAGTTGAGTTAGGTTATTTAGTTAGTTTGGTTATTTAGTTAATTTGATTGTTTATTTATTTAGTTTAGTTATTTACTTAGTTTGGTTGTTTACTTAGTTTAGTTATTTACTTAGTTTGGTTGTTTATTTACTTAGTTCTGTTGTTTACTTAGTTTGGTTGTTTATTTACTTAGTTTAGTTATTTGCTTAATTAGGTATTTACTTTAGTTATTTACATAGTTTGGATGTGTACTTAGTTAGGTTATTTACTTAGTTTACTTATTTAATTAGTTTAGTTATTAACTTAGCTAGTTACTTAGTTCAGTTATTCACTTAGTTATTTATTTATATTAAGTTTTATGCCATTCATATTTTAATATATTTAAATGAAGTAAAACAGTTTCCAAAAAGTTCCTTTTAAAGTTCCTTCCCAGTGAAGTGTGAGAAACTAGATATTCTGGACAAAGTTATTTGTTTTTCTAATCTTAACACTGTTTTTTATTTATTTTTTATTAGCATTATTATTTTGAAAGAGCCCAGCCAGACATTTGACTTCTCTTTCTCTTTCTCTTTCGATTAGTGCGAATTTTCTGGACACTTGGCAGGAAATCCAGGGGACTTTCCAGAGGATTCAGACTCTAACCAGAAGGCAGAAAGATCACCTGAAGAGAATACACAAAGGAAATGACACCACTAATGGTAAAATAATGTTTTAGAACCTAATTTGAAATTTCTGGACTAATATCCTTTATTAAATTACAGCTGTTATACCACCTCACCCAAGTGCGTTTTTTCCCATTCTAATTAAATCAGGTCAAATGAAAACGGTGGAGTTACAATTACTTTAGAAATGTCACAACAAATTAGTAATTACATAGCTAGTAGTGTAATGCAGCATACTAGTAATTACACATTTCATTGTTTGTTCTTTCACGCAATTAAAAGCAGAAAAACTCCACGCAAAGCCATGGTGTAAGGGCTTTTTGGTCCGATGACCTCTGACCTCCATGCAGATGAGCGTGTTGAATTATCACTTTGATAAATGTTGTTTTGAAGCAGCACACTGTTACACAATTACTTGTCCTCTGTGAAATCACTTGGAAAACAATACGCCAGTGAGATGTATTTTTGGACGTGGTTGCATGACGGAAAGCATGCAGAGAGGACGCTGTGTTTTTGCCCCATGGAACGTCCATACGTATATTAAACGCAATTAGGAGTGTTTGCTAAGGCAAGCGTTACTAATAGCTGATACTATTGCTCATACTCATGGTTAGGGCTTCTGGAAAACTATACTGTAAATATATCAGTAAAAAAAAACTATAAGGACCAAATTAAATCTTGGCAACCGCCTGCATTTTTAAAACCAGAATTATGCAACACCAAAGTCCGTTTGGTCACATCACAGACCAGAACAGTAGAAATAACAGTACATTTATTGGCATCACTGTGGATATGTTGCCATGTTAATTGTTGAGAGATTATGGAAATAACTTTTGAGGTCAAATAAACATACATACTCAACTAGATCCTATTTAAAAATTAATATATGCTTTTATTTCAAGATTATATAGTTCACCCAGAATTGAAATGTTATTATGATTTATTCACCCTAGTGTTGTTGACCTTTGCATTTTATTTGAAGTCAAATGAGATGTTATGCTGAATGTGTGAGCGGCTGTTTCCTATTCAATGATAGTGAGTGATTTACAAATTCAAGGTCCGTATGTACAGTCAGTTTTAGACTTTGAATATATTGCTATATATTTTATGTCTTCTGAAACCATATGATTTTTTCCTCTTTAAAGGGATAGTTCACCCAAAAATGAAAATTCTGTCATCATTTACTCACCCTCAAGTTGTTTCAAACCTGTATGAATTTCTTTTTTCTGCTGAACACAAAAGAAGATATTTTGAAAAATGTCTGTAACCAAACAGTTGATGGACCCCAATGACTTCCATAGTAGGAAAAAAAAAAATACTATGGAAGTCATTGGGGTCCATCAACTGTTTGGTTACAGACATTTTTCAAAATATCTTCTTTTGTGTTCAGCAGAAAAAAGAAATTCATACAGGTTTGAAACAACTTGAGGGTGAGTAAATGATGACAGAATTTTCATTTTTGGGTGAACTATCCCTTTAATAGCTCTCAAATTTAACTTGCGGTTGTGCACGTTTCAAATTAATGCATTCCCATGCGAGAATTAATTCTGTTTGTAGTCCAATCCAATCCAACTTTATTTGTTATTTAAGTATTTAAGTTGACCAAAGTGCTGTACAGGAAAATAAATAAGAAATCATTAAAAAAAAACATTAAAAAAAACATAACAGCTCACATGAGGAGCAAAATTACATATAAAATACAACAATAAAATGAAATGACATAAACATGAGTACAAATAATAGCCACGCAATAAAAGCAATCCAAATAAGACATTTAAATCAAGTAAATAAAGTCGACATCTTACTAGGTGTCAAAGGCCATAAAACAGACAGAGTCAATGATGTCAAATGATGCTTTTGAATTGAACACAAATGTGAGAGTTCAGCATGTCAGAGTTCATTAACTTTGGGTCTGTTCCTCACATAAAACTATCATATGACTTTAGAAGACTTAGAATATAGTGCACAAATCATATAATATATTGTTTTGATACTTTAATGTTGCCCTTTTTGGGGCTTTACATTATAAATCTGCACTTTTTGTTTTTGGAAAAGAGCAGCTCAAACATTCTGCCAAACATCTTTTGCGTTTCACTGAAGAACGGAAAACAAAATGTCAAAATAGTAGTCATAAATAATAATAATACTTCTTCTCACAATGATCTCAGACTTGCTGCCTTTTTTAATAAAATGCCTCCATCGGTTTACGAGGAGGTTGAAAGCCATGCTTTGATGAACGTGATTTCATAATATGTTACATTACTATCTCCACGTGCCTTCTCCGTGTGATCACAGTCTTTGATCAGGACGCATTGGAGGTGAATTTGGAGCTCTGAGTCTGTAGTTGATTTTAATTGCTCTTGCAGTGGCAGCGGCTGACGCAGTTGTTATGGTAGAGCAATTCTCACTGCATTGTTTGGTGCTAAAATTGACAGAGTTCCTCATTAATAGTCAGCGTTGCATGGTGTACATATCACTGCTGTGCTTTCTTTGCATTTGCATACTAATGCACTCGTATCTATATGAGCGAGAGAGAGATTGACGAGAGAAAAATGCTCGATTCAGAGCTGTTCCTTGATGCTAAAGCACAATCAGTTTAATGTAATTACATGAGGCTTGTCCGTTTCCATTTGTGTTCCTCTTAATGCTTGATTAATAGATGTTGTTCATTTAGCAAACACTTCTATGCAAAGTGAGCTTAAAGCAATCATTTTTAATCGTAATTTGGACCAGAAACTTGTTTCTGATGCTGGAAATACATGATAACACATGTACCACAAGTACTGATTATTTCACAAGACTCTTTCAAAGATTTAATGCCACTCTCCTGGAAAACTTCTTCCTCTCAATACATTTACATAATTGCATTTAGGAAAGTCTTTCATCCAGAGTGACTTATAAAAATGCACCTATAATAGGCATTATGATGTGTAAATGTGGTAAATAGTACCACTGTACATTTGATCATATTAATGCATTAGCTAACATGAACTAACAACGAGCAATATATATATATTTTTTATATAGTGTTTTTTAATCTTTGATAATGTTTGTTAAAGAGGACCTATTATGCCCTTTTTGATTTTGTTTCTGGGCTCTACTAGAATAGGTTTTCATGCTTGAATGTTCGAATGCTTACTATGGTCGCTACGTTATTAGCGTAGTTCAACGAGTCAGTGTTTCCAGAACCCATCGTTCCAACAAACGTTCTCAAACAGCATCGCAGAGTTGTGTGTTTGGAGCGGCAACTCTCGATCTGTGGTTAGAAGCATCTTGTTTGCAATGACATGTGGACTCCTTATCTTGAGCCAAATAAGCAAGCTGACATCCAATACAATCTATATGTTTTTATTTTGAATATATAAAAATGTCATTTACGTGTTTTAGTTTGTCAAGAGATTTAAAGCACCGTGTTTGAAGAGTGTGCGTGTGTGAATGTGCTCTAGTGCGTAAGAACGAGCCTATGAATGAATCAGGAAATATAGCAAAATAACTATATGAAACTATAAGAAAATGAGAATTGGTCCTCAGATGTCATGTCCATGTCCATTATAGCAAAAATTAATTAAAAGTAGTTATAATTACTCCATCTCCATCTGCGTGACATCATTAACCAATGTGGTTGAACAACAAATTTGCAACAATACGGTTTCAGGAAACAGTCGTGACTAGCTAGTTGATTTCTTCCACGACGCATTGTACTATGATAGTTAGGAAGCGAGTTACATCGTTGTACGGGAAACACACCCCTGTTTAGTTCCTGTCTCTATGAAGCCCCTCCTTCTGAAAAGCACACTGTGCTCTGATTGGTCGGCTGGATCAGTGTGTTGTGATTGGTCAACTGCTTCGAGTGTGTTTGGGAAATGTCCCGCCCCTTACCATAACCACCAGTTTCAACACACTTCTAACTAACTCACCCAGGCTCCGCCCCTTTATTCTGCATTTGAATTATTCAAATGAGGGATATTTTGATGTGTTCGTTTCCGGAAGAAAACTCAAGACTACAATGGAGGCGTTTCAGGGAGTTCAGAAACAGTGACACTGATATAGAGAATAACTCTCGCTGGAGGGACTTTCAGAGCTTTTTCATGCTCAAAATGCAACATTACACACTAAAGAAGGGCATTTACTAATGTTAACAGACAGAACTTTTTAATATTAATAATGTTAATGTTATTTTCAACATTTACTAAGAATAATGAATACTAAAGTATTAGTTCACGTTAACTAATGTTAAAAATGTTACCATGTTTTACATGACATGAGCATAACATACATGTTTTGTTGATTTCCTCTCTGATTCCAGTGCAGTTTTCCATGCCCATCCAGTGCACGGACGACACGGCAGAACAAGCCGAGGTGTCGTTTTCCTCACCGCTGAGGTCAGAGGTCGACGAACCCTCGAACTCCGCGTCCCTCGCGTCACGTGGCGCAGTTCCAGTCAACAGCTCTTTTGACCACCTTTCCCTAAGCGGCCTGAGTGTGAAGTTTCCCCCAAACACAGACGACGAGTACGACTTCCTCAACAGTACTCCGGATAAACGGGTGGACCTGCCTCTGCACAGACTGGACCTGGGAGACCAATTGCACACAATGAGGGAGGAGTCTTGTTCATCATACTCCGCCCCCTCTTCGTCAGCTCACACGTCTGCATCCGCATCTTCTGCCTCACATGAAAATGTACGAGGACCCCAACAGGTAAGATGGACATTCACACCCAGGATGCCTTGAAAGTTTGCCGATATTGTTATTAAGAATTGCAACATCGCATGGTGTAGGACAGGTCGAATTGTAAGAACAAACAATCTAAAGGTGCGTCCCATATCGCTTACTATGACGTTTTGCAGTATAAATAGAGCGAGGAGGGTTCACACTGTAAATTCCAAATAGAAAAAGTATTTTAATTCCCGGATGATGCACTTAATTAACTGAAAAACGAAGTGTGAAATGTTGGACACTTCATGCACTCGACTGTCACAGCTTTAATTACGTAGCAAAGGGGGAGGAGCTAACTATGGAAGCTTGTTTCCGCCACAGAATAAAACATTTTAAAAGATAATTGCGACTTTTTATCTCACAATTGCGAGTTTACATCTCGCAATTCTGACTTTATTTCTCAGAATTGCGAGATATAAAGCCAGAATTGTGTGAAATCAAGTCGCAATTGCGTGTTATAAAGTCAGAATTGCGAGATATAAAGTCAGAATTGCGTGAAATAAAGTCGCAATTGCGTGTTATAAAGTCAGAATTTACGAGGTATAAAATCAGAATTGCGTGAAATAAAGTCGCAATTGCGTGTTATAAAGTCAGAATTGCAAGATATAAAGTCAGAATTGCGAGATATAAAGTCAGAATTGCGTGAGATATAAAGTCGCAATTGCGTCTTATAAAGTCAGAATTCGCAATTCTGACTTTATATCACGCAATTCTGACTTTATAACACATAATTGCGAGTTTATATCTCGCAATTCTGACATCTTTTCTCAGAATTGTGAGATATAAACTCACAATTGTGAGATATAAAGTCCAATTCTAAGGGAAAAAAAGACGGACTTTTTTTCCCCCTCAGAATAGTTTATATCTCGCAATTCTGACTTTATAACACGCAATTGCGACTTTATATCATGCAATTCTGACTTTATAACACGCAATTGCGACTTTATATCATGCAATTCTGACTTTATATCTCCCAATTGCGTATTATAAAGTCAGAATTGCGAGATATAAACATGCAATTCTGAGAAAAAAAGTCAGATTTTCAAGTATATTTCTCACAATTGCGAGTTTATATCTCATAATTCTGACTTTATAACACACAATTGCGACTTTATATCACGCAATTTTGACTTAATAACCTGCAATTGCGACTTTATATCACGTAATTCTGAGATAAAAAGTCAGAATTGTGAGATTAAAAAGTCACAATTACCTTTTTTATTTTTCACTCTGTGGCGGAAACAAGCTTAGTTAATATTAATTTCACCATTTGGTTGTATTTGTTAACATTAGTTAATGCACTGTGAACTAACAATGAACAGCTGGATTTTTTTTATTAATAAACGTTAACAAAGATTAATAAACACTGTAACAAATGTATTGCGCATTGTTAGTTCATGTTAGTAAATACATTAAATAATGTTAACTAATGAACTTTATTGTAAAGTGTTACCAAATAACCTTATAAAATTCATACACTACACGGTATTGCATAAGTACATCATGCAATACGACATAAGTATTGTACATTAGTACATAAGTATTGCATAGTATTGTTTTAAGTACGTAGTGTATAGTGTGACATTTAGGACACATCTTAAGTGATGTGAGAGACATACTTAAGAAAACATCTATAACAGCAGTCGTTTTTTAAGATTATTCACAACCCAGTCAGGTTAAATTTGGAAACATTGCATTGCATTTGCCTAATGTAACTCAAAAAAGATGATTTTTATGTCATTATAGTGTTCTGTTCCTGTTACCTAGTGAGCTGCCTTCATGTATACTGACCACAAAGGGAGAAACCAAACTGCAGTGCAGAGAAGTGATTCAATCAGAATCTCTCGATCTAAGAATTTGATTCATTAGCATAAAAATACACATTATTCTGAAACTATAAGTCTGTCCATTTTTATTTAAAATGCATTTCATTCAATAGGTATTGTTTTTTTATGACCTTTCCTTTCTCTCGACTTAGAACCCTTGAAACGTTTTTTAATCAAGTTAATCCAAATTAAGTTTTAGAATTCTTAGGAAAAAAATGGATCTAATAATAACTCAAACTCATTAAATTAAGCAAAGAAGCAAATCAGGGTTATTATCATTAACTAAAACTAAAACTTTTTCCTTGAAACAAAATAAATGTTAACTGAAATAAAATTTCAAAAAGGTAACACTTTATTTTCGATGGTCCACTTTAGACATTCTACTAACTATAAGTGGACCATCGAAATAAAGTGTTACTTTTTTAAATATTTTATTTCAGTTAACATTTATTTTTTTTTATTTTTTTTTAGTTAATGATAATAACCCTGGTTTGCTTTTTGCTTATTTTAATAATGAAAACCATACTTGAGTTATTATTAGATCCATTTTTTTCCTAAGAATTCTAAACCTTAATTTGGATTAACTTGATTAAAAACCTTTTCAAGGGTTCTAAGTCGAGAGAAAGGTCATAAAAAAACTATATCAATTGAATGATCAATATCATCAATATCGTTATTAAAATCAAAGGTTGCATTTGTTAACCTAATCTAACCTTTTTTGTGTGTTGCTTTTTTACTTCATCACAATGCATTTTGGGATTGCCTGCAAAGAACACATGCAATGTTGCCACTAAACAGGATATTGTAGAAGGGATTAGATAAAAAAAAAAAAAATCATTTTGGTTCTTTCTGAGTACAAATGCAAATTTTGCATTTCTGGTCTTTCTAAATGGTAGAATGAAATAAAAGAGCGGTAAATAATGTTCTTTTTAAAATGCATGATGTACACTGTACATAGGTCAGCGACATCATTACACATGCACTCATCTCTTTTATTGTTTTGTTTTGCATGAATAAAGACGACCAATGTTTGATAATAACTCATTTTACCACAGCATAGTCTAGATGTGCTTAGACTTACATGTCCAGTGCCGACACATCCACTGCAGTCGGCACTGGACATGTGAAATCTTTCCCTCATAACTGTGTGTGGGAAATTAACAGATTCATGCAACAGGAAGTGGTGTAAATCGGAAAGTTTACTTGGGCAAAATTCTTTAGTCACTGGTTTTTAGGGAAAATTCCAGCTTTCCTGTTACGTTCTGCAAAAACAAACAAAAAAAACGATTTGTTTTTAGTTTTTGTTCCTTGAATCATTTCTAATCTTTGCATAAAAAGTAGTATAATATGTCACCAATTATTCTGAGCAGCATTCATGTCAGTGGTGTGTCTATGATGTCTATGGTGTAGCCAGCTCCCTATGCATTTACATAAAGCATAATGTCTTTGCTTTGCATGTGCTAAACGCTCATTCTAAAGCCTGACGTCAAAAACATAATGTAAGCATGAGTTTTTTTTATTATCTTTTTTTTTTAATCTTTTTGATACATTAATATTATGCTACACTTAATCTAAATACATAGGCAGCATTTTAAGGCATCATTTAAGGTGCTCTAAAAGCAAAGACTAAGGTACATCATGACAGCATGATTATGATGCCTGTTAGCATAAACCTATTTTCCAGGAATGCATGTATTCTTTGTAGAATGGGCAAATCCCATAATGTATTGTGATGATGCATTAAATGCATTTCATTCCTTAAGTGTTCAGACTTCAGTCTACTTCTATTTCACCCAGTATTTTTGTATGCTACTGTATTTATTTTTAATGCTTATTATTCTATGGCTAATAATATTGTGTTGTTAGCTTAGCAACATGCTAACAGCAAACTATAAAGCATGTTATACTACACAAAATTCATAAGCTAAATATTATATAGTTCTTCTCGTAGGTTTACATGCCCCTTACAGAATATAGGGATCATATTTTTTTTTAGATTATAAAAATCTTATTATAATTTTTTTTTTTATATATATTTTAATACTAATGCTCAAGGAGGCAACACATGATATAATATGTAAGGCAAGGCAAGTTTATTTATATAGCACATTTCATACACAATGTCAATTCAAAGTGCTTTACATAGAATAAATACAAATAATAAAAAGAAATAAGAATAATTAAATGTAAACCAAATGATCATTTTCAAATTAATTTTTTTTTTTTTTTGTCTTTGTGGAATATATGTAAATATCTGTTATACAGCTTGTGCAAATGCTAAACATCTTACAGATTCTGGAAGGGGTGTGTAAAGTTGCATATTTGCAACTGTATATATTTGCAGCTTGTGAAATTGCAAAGGAAATCTAATTAAACGCATATAAAGAAGAACCCTATTGCTTTTACCTGTCCATATGGAGAGCCGCGAAACTCGCACCTATTATGTAAGGCTCACATCTGCACAGGAATTGGGTGCTATTCCATTTAGGATGTCAATTAGGATGTGCTAAGACCACAGAGAGCTGTGAATCACATATTACCTCGTCTTCTGTGCTGTCGTACTATTACACTTGTTTCCGGACTGTTCTTTTTGCTCTCTTTGAGCTCAAAAGCATTGCAGATACCTGGGCTCATCTGTTTTAAGAGCATGAAAAAAAAAATTGTGTTGTTGGCAAAACAGACATTTTGAACGGAATGGCTAAATTATGAAGTGTAAATCTGGTGTCATCCAAAAAAGAGCATGTTTTTTTCATCATGGCATAAAAAAAAAAAAAAAACAGTGTTGTTTGCAAATGGGCAGATCTTAATATACGTGATAACAGATTGATTATGAAGTCAGTTGTTTTGGTTATCATCATATGACTGCGTCCAGAATGTGAGACAAGTTAAAAAAATGCTTTTCTCACTAGCAGAGAATCTAAATGAAATGCAAAAGCTATATATATATATATATATATATTAGGGCTGTCAATCGATTACATTTTGTAATCTAATTAATTACACGATTTGGCTGAGAAAATTGCCCCCAAAAGATGATTTAAAGGGGTGGTTGATTATGATTTCACTTTTCTAACTTTAGTTAGTGTGTAATGTTGCTGTTTGAGCATAAACAACATCTGCAAAGTTACAACGCTCAAAGTTCAAAGCAAAGGAAGATATTTGCTTTTAAAGAAATTGCATTTTAAGGACTACAACAAACGGCTGGTAGAGACTACACCACATTCCTCCAGGGTTAGTGACATCACCAACCCTAGAATTTACATAAACCCCGCCCCCGGAACACGATTTATAGATTATCAAGACAGAATATGCTAATCAAAGACTTGAAGATAGTTAACTCCACATCAGCTTCATAAATTCATCAGCTAATCATTCAGAAATGTCCTGTTGCTTCTACATGTTGTCACTTCTTCTTGAGTCTCTCCATCATTGTCTGACTCCGGTTTGAACATAAAAGGCAGAACAGTGTCTGATATTTTAGTGCGTGTCTGTGTAATCAAAGCTGCTAACACACAAGCTCTTGAAGCTCCGCCCCCTGTGCCGGGAGCAGCAGCTCATTTGCGTTTAAAGGGACACACACGAAACGACACGTTTTTACTGACCCTCAAAAACTGACAATTTTAACATGCTGTAGAAAACATTCTGTGGGGTATTTTGAGCTAAAACTTCACATACACATTCTGGGGACAACAGAGACTTATTTTACATTTTGTCAAAAAGGGGCATTACACCACCCCTTTAAAGTCATTACTGTGTTACATGAGAAAAGCATCAAATAAGCATCACAAAAAGTAGCTTTAGAAGGAAATATAGTATTTGATTCAACATCAGATTTATTACACATAAACTTTTAGGCTTCAACGGCCATGAAGGTGAATAAATGATGACAGAATAATTTTTTTGGGGGCGAACTATATCTTTAATGGGTTTTTTATTAATATTGATATTTTTATTAATTTTAATGAAATGATACTCTAAATAAGAAACTGTACATGTCTAAATGAGTAAGTCATTGAGTCATGCAATCATTCAATTTGTTTAAATGGCAGATTCATTCAGGAATTAAGTAAATGTCTCTCTTTATGAATGGGCCATTGAATCATTGGTTCACCCGATATAATACAATATGAACTTCTTATTTATTGAACTGTTGTATAAAATCAATATCACGTTTACACTCGTACTATTCGGGACAAAAACAGCTCTCGTTTGATATTGCGCTTGTTACTCGTGTGATGTCGCTTAACTATATCAGTATAAATATGTAATATTGTCTCTATATTAAATAAATATGAGATAAAAACTCATTCAGGGGCATTTTTGCCCTGATATCTTGGATTTTAGAGCCGTTCTTACTGCATTCTTTAGTCGTCATCACACACACCACGTCATGTTCGTCACCGATCAACTGTATGATGAGGTCTGGAGCGGATGTGCTTATTTTTTGCTTAAAAATGATTTTTCCCTATAAATAATTAATAAGATCAATAGCCCTTATATATATATATATATACACACACACACACACACAGAAATACATACATATATATATATATATATATATATATACACACACACACACACACACACACACATATATAAATATATATATATATGTGTGTGTATGTGTATATGTATGTATATGTATGTGTATGTGTATGTGTGAGTGTTATTATTTTTGTTAGTGTTATTATTACACTACCATGTCACATAAAGGCCTTAGCTTTTGCATTTCACTTGCATAATATTTCGTAGTAATGAAGTGATGCAATACTTCAGTGCATTTCACCCTGCAGTATGAGCAGTTTGAGCTACAGATGCATGTTGAGTAGTTTAATCTTGGCTTTTATTAACCCATCATTATCTGATGCCAGCTAGCTTAACAAATGAATAATTTGTCAGTATGATTGCCCTCATTGCTGTCTAATGTCCTTTTGTCTATGTCCAGCTTTTTTGGACTCCAGACCTCCCGGACTTGTCGGCCCAGGCGTCGGGGACAGACGCTCAGCAGATGAACAGCCGAGAGAAGTGTGCCTTTTGTGAGGATGATGTACCCCCAAATCACATGTATAGCCACCTCAATTCACACTTCAAGAACAAAGCTGGCGATTGACACACGCGGGCCAGGGGTCGCCCGCCGGACTGAAACGGCCTTTATTCATGGCTTTAAGTAGCACACTTCCCTTCTGAACACATTTGCTCACGTCCGTCAGCGACACGATGAAGAGAGCGGAACCTTTCCGCGGTCGTTTATTTAATTAGGAGATCTTTAAACGGTGGTTATGTCTTAATTAATCTTTTTAGCTGCATTTTAGTTGGAGGCGTTCCGATGACTGGCAGTTTTAACTGTAGAATAAAGGCAAAAAAGTCATTTAATTTGATATGGCAACATCAAAGATATCCGCATCTCGGAGGGTGAGTTGTCTCACCGTTGTACTTTTATTCGAATGCATCCCAACCTAAAGAACAAGCTCTTACCTGTGCTATGCATATATCAATTGAAACTAAATATCAGTTTCTAGGGATGGTCCCAAGCCTTTTATATGAATATATAACATTTGTGAATGTAAACCGTCATATCTTGGTAATTATGCGATTTTTATTTTTTTAAAGTCATAAATCCAATTACACAAATGCTTGTTTTCTCTAGCAATGGTTTTGTTTGTTGGTTTCAAACGTACTTTCTTAAAGTAGAATTATTTTTGTGCATCCTTTCCTCCTAGCTAAATTTCAATATCATATTTTTGTAATATCTTTTTTTTTTTTTTAAGTGAACACAATAAAACCACACTGACATACATTAAGGCAAGAGTCACTAATTTAAAACAGGCAAATTTGAACCGTGTCCTCGGGACAAGAGCGTTTTTCTTAAGTGTCAGGTCGGGGCAACTTGTAGTTTAGCGCTCTTGTTTTAACTTCAGCAACACGGCTGGTAAATTTAGCGATCGCTGACATTTTTTTCCCATTGAAATGTTGTGGAAGTAATAACTCCTAATTGCTTTAATTTGATAACTTAATTTTAATGTGTACCACCTGTATGAGGGAATCTGTTCATAATGAGAAATAATTCCAGGATAATCATTTCAACGATAAACACCATCTGGTTTACGAAAGCACTTCTGCACAGGTATATCAGGTTAATTAAAACTGTGTTTCTACACTGAGTACCCAATACAAGCTCAATTTGTGATTTCATGCACAATTATCTTATGAATTATACTGCATTATTTTGTGGCCTGCTTGCTATTGGGCCTGTTTTAGATGTCCGGGGTTCATCCACATGAATGAACACGAGCAAAAAGCACTGAGAAATATTAACCGAGCGTTTTCTAGACTACATATCGTGTGAATTATCTGCTCAAATACCAAAACAATCTTCCATTTGGTTTTCATAGGATCGCATTATACCTCTAAACTGCACTGTGCTCTCGTGTGTACTGAAGTGCTTGTGTTTTTATTGGAATATCTTAAACCATGTCCTTGATGCTGCATTGGACTGTGTGTGTGTGTGTGTGTGTGTGTGTGTGTGTGTGTGTGTGGATAATTAGCAGCGTCGTAAACAAACGTAATCATTTTCAGTAATTCAGTGACGACGCGTTGAGCAGATAGTCAGATGTGTGTAGTGGCACACGTGTGTGTGTGTGTGTGCAGCGAAGACCTCGCAGCGCCCCGGATTACAGCCTGCTAACACACACATACACACACACACACACACACACTCCATAGATGAGCTGGTGTGAAGAAGAGGAGCTAGTTTTGTGGTTGTTTTTCACACTGGCAGACTGGCGCTGCACATTGGGACTTTTGCAATGTTTCGCTGATTCGCTGAAGAAAAGATCCCCTAAAATATTGATTTAAGGGATAATGTTACATATACATTGTACAACCAGCTGGTCATTATCGCAAAATACACACTGATTGGGTTATTCAACAACTCAAAAGCGGGCGTTTGTTTAGACCAGCTTACTGTGTGTAATCCTGGTTGTTCAGTCTGTGGTTTTAAAACCTAAAAGAGAATCAGCATTTTCAAGTCATAGCTTCCCTCTGGAGATTCCTATCGGTTTGTTTAGTGTTGGTGAGTTAAGTGAGGTCTGCAGTGCAACATAAATTATACACAGCTATATGTGAATTTTAAAGCTACTATGTAATGTATCTTGCTAACAAGTTTCTAAATGAGGACTGAAACACAAGAATGTGTGTTTGCATGTTTGGAGAATCTGAAAACTGTTGTAGTCCTTGTTTAGCCAAGTTTTATTCTGAAAACCCAATGGAATATCCCTTGGGAGCCCATGATGACTGATCCGGGTCAACCTACAAACGGATGTAATGACTGAACAGCTCTATTTACTGTATACTTACCAAATAAATAAGTACATTTACTTGAAATATCAATTGATTTTTGAGTTGATCATGTCCATACTGTTGCTTAGGGCAGTGTTTCTCAACTAAAGGTTGAACTGACACAGACTTCTATATGTATACACACACACACACATATGTATAATATATATAAATATAATAATATATACACATATTATATAAATTCAAACTTTTATGTTAGATGCAATTAATCGTGATTAATTGATTTGACAGCACTGTATGTGACACACATACATGTGTGTGTACACACACACATAGGCCTGTATGTATACACACACACACACACACACACACACACATTAGATAAAAAAACTTCATATGTTAAAAGCGATTAATCGATTTGATAGCACTAGTTTAATTACATAATTACTTGGCCTTGACATGTTTTTACTCTCATTAAAACATAATTTCATTAAGAAAATTCATGATGGCATTCTAGAATATAGCATCTGACGTAAATAAGGTTGCTATGCAACAAAAAATATTATCGCTACTGGCGCACAGTGATATAGTAAATTAGGAATAGCGTACTACGTTATAATACTGTTTTTTCACATCTTTATATTTAAAAAATATTAAGAATATTCTACTCTGTGAACTTTTTGCTTCGAGTGGTTTGAACGCTTTACTGACCAATCAGCAGTCAGCATCGATATTTTAAGGTGTGGGCTATAATATAGGGCTATAATATAGGTGTGGGCCATAATATAGGAAGTCATGCTAAAAGACAACAGATTATTTTCTCCCATATTCCCTCCCAAATCCTCGTGTTTTAATGAAGCATAATTTCGCTATGTCTCGCGCCACACATTGCTGTTTTGCTCCAGCAAAAACAACACAACAACTGAGGCACACGACATGCTTTTGCTCTATTTGCAATGCTGAATATTGCATGTCGAAAGCACACAATGTGTTGCGCATAATACACGACCCAACTTGGATAAACAGAGCGTTCAAATTCTCATCTCTCACATCAAAGCATGAATTTATTCTAAAAGGCAGCAAATATGAACTCTCTCCCTAATGATCTCTCTCTCTCTCTCTCTCTCTCTCTCTCTCTCTCTCTCTCTCTCTCTCTCTGGAGTCGTGGACAGATGCTTGTACATAATTACGTTGTCAGTGCTCGTTATTTGGAAGAGGAAAGCTGTACTGACAGTTTCTGGGTCCATGTGTTTTCTTTTTTCTTTTTTGTCTTAATTTTTTTTTTTTTTTTTTTTTTGTCCTTGCTGTTGACTCAAATTTGACAGCATAATGCCGAAAGTGTAAGACAGAAATATGACTGATTAGATATTCTAAAGGTCTATAGACCTCCACTCCTCGATAAAGCAGGCCTTCCGTTCATTCATCTGCGCACTTTCTTGCAATATATTTGGATTAAAGTCGTCCCCCCCCCCCAAAAAAAAAGAGGAGGAGGAAGACGAGGGTTATAGATTGAGAAGGAGAAGCAGCAGGCTGATTACGAGGTGTCAAAATTGCCAGGAGCAAAAAGGTGAAAGCAATCAGGGGTGAGAAGAGTGCAGCATTCGTGAGGGGCAACTAATTATCCAATTCATTTGTGGAGAGCAGCATTTGAGTCTGAACGCTGACAGATTGGTGCGGAGGAGAGGGGAGGTGTTGGAACAATGGAACCCGGTTCACCCTCATTACTGCCGCATGCTAATCAGACGCTCCGCGCCGCACAGTTCAGCGGAAAACAGCTTCATTCCAACGCGAAGAAACCCGCTAGAGAGAGAGAGAGAGAGAGAGAGAGAGAGAGAGAGAGAGAGAGAGAGAGAGAGAGAGAGAGAGATTTACAAGCACTTTATTATTCTATGAACCTTACATCACGTTGCTGGCAGATATTAAAAAAATTATAAAAAATAAATTACTTTATAATTAAAAATGTTTGACATTTAAAAAAAATATTTTATTGAAAATAAAAGAGAGAGAGGGAGAGAGAGACCTGCACAGAACTGTGTTGGCTCAAGTTCCACCAACGCATAAACGAGCCAAAAGGTTCCTTCAAGCAAAATGAGTTGCATTGCTTGAATTGCCAACTAATTTAAATTAGGCTATGTCTTATTTTAACAATCTGCCCTATAATAATCTATAGGTAACCTATACTGTAAAAATGGTAGGCAATAGGCAATCTAATACAATAGCCATATATATTAGTGCTGTCAAATCGATTAAACGCATCTAACATAAAAGTTTGTTTATTATATTATTATATGTATATGTTATATGTCTGTGTGTATATATATATATATATATAATATGTATGTATATATATACACACACACACACACACACACACATTCACACTATAAAAAAGTATATGATCAATAAGTTATTCTTAAGTTATGACAACATGTTTTTTATTGATTTAACTCATCAAAATAATTTCAATTTCAACTTTTTTATAAATGATAAAAGATTCAACAAAATGTCAGTTTCAGGTAATTTATGTTGAAATTACTTAAAAATTCAAGTTGATTGTACTTAATTTAAGGCAGCAACTTCGTTTTACAGTATGCAAATAATAACACACACACACACACACACACACACACACACACACACACACACACACACACACACACACACACACACACACACACACACACACACACCCACATGTTATGTAAACACAAACTTTTATGTTATGCACTTAATCGATTTGACAGCACTATACATTTTTACCTTATGTATATATATATATAGGCTATATATATATATATATATATATATATATATATATACACACACACACACATATAGGTCTACAGAGAGAGTCAATCTGCTCCTCTAAATCTTTTTTCGCCTCTTGTAATGCGTTTATGTAGCCTATATCAATTATTTTATTTAAATATATCAAGGCTATATTCTATATTAATAATATAAACTACGAAGTCACGTTGGAAATTAAGCTTCCTAATTTCATTAATATACTTGCCGTCAAAAAATGGGACACGGATAATTACATTAAATTAGCATCATTTGAAACATCTGTTGCTATTTCATTTGTGTCTAATCCTTCCTCAATTAATGTTTCCTTATGTCCTATATAACTGCACAACATCGTTCATGAGAATTTCCCGCGAGATGTGGATTTTTTAGGCCTATACCAGACCACATGAATTATACTACTAATAAAAATTAGGCCAATTATTTTAGCCTAATTATTATTATGTTTTGAGGATCATGAAGAATTATTTTTTCGGAAATCATTTCTACATTTATTTCACCTTGCTATATTCACTTCCATTTTTTCCCAGAGGATTAATTTAGCAGTTTATTTATTTATTTTAATGTAGGCTAACTTTAAACTATTGAAATGTTTTACACGCAAACGGAAATTATAAATCAGATTATATTCATGTCTGGAAGAAAAACATTCACTCGTTTCGTTTACAGCTGCAAATGAACTAGTAGAGAGTCACTAGACGACTTTATTATATTGCGGCATCATATATATATATATATATATATATATATATATATATATATATATATATATATATATATATATTAATATTCTACCTGAAATGAATCGCAATCATTATGACATCACAGAGAATGTACTGAATGTATCGAAATCTAATCAGCTATTGCTATGACGTGATTAATAAATGGGTAGTCTATCAAAAAAAAAAAAAAGCAGATTGTGCGTAAAGTGTTTTCTTAATTTCTTGACCAGTCCTCGACAACCACTGCAGCTAAAATAAATAAATATATGAACATAATAATTATAATATTTAGTAAATAAATGACTAAAACATCAGAACCTCCCTCTCGTTTACACATTAAGAAAAATAATAGGCTACTTATCAACATGATCTTATTTCTTTTTGTACAGCCAAATAACCACAATCTGAGTAACCAAGCTGACTATTGCCAAATCACAGTCTGGGAGAGGAGAGGGGGGAAAAGATGGAGGAATTAATATGTAGTGTTAATTAACAGGAAGTCAGAGACAGTCTCAGCATCACTGAGAAAGTTTGATCAGAGGAAGTATATTCCCACAGTATTATGTGCGGTGTTTATAACGACAGCTCAGTGCTGTCGCCCTTTTTTAGCGAACACCTGAGATCTGAGGACACAATTGTAATCTCAAATTTAACTAATTATGTTTGTTGTGAAATCTAGAGTCAGGTTTGACTGTCATTCTCTTGTCACGTGTCTTTTTCCGCCCCTTACATTTGACCTGCAATTATGCTATTTTATTGTGCAATTTGTCAGGCGTTTCTAGACCCAATACATCTCAGCTTAGTATTTATTTAGGATATCTATTTTGAGAATTGTATATTATTTGTCCATGCACCTGTGAGAATCCCCCTAGCAGGTGTTTTAGGTCAGTTGGCCGGTATTTTCTATCCTCCCGATGGCTCGATGGCCATCTCTCCATATCAAAGTCGTGCAGACAATCAACAACTTCCTACATAAACACATGCGAATATATGGGATGCAGACCAAATGTAAGGGCAAGAGAGGAGAGGGCCACCCCGCAGTTTACATGTTACCCAACAAGCAACGCGACGGTCCCTCTCGGTTCAGGATGCGACGCGATTCCTCCTCGTGTCAGGCGAAATGTGTTGAAGCGAAAGGCTTCTTCCGTAGGTCTCTGAGCAGTCCTGTCTGCTGTGTGTGTTTGTTTCGAGAACCCCGATTCTGGAGCACGGATTTGGCAGTCACAGCAAGTGATGACAGAGGCATTGGTGAGATCGCACCCGGAGCCCCAGAGGACGATACCGTTTCTGAGGAGAGGAAGGCCTCTTAGACCGGCACAGGCTTCGCTTCAAGATGCTTGAAGTCGTGCGGTTTGCTGGTTCTGTACACTCTTCGAAATAAATGTTCCAAAAGCGGGGTTTCGAAGCGATGCTATCATAGAAGAATTCTTTTTTTTTGTTTCCCCAAAAGTTCTATTCAGTGAACCGTTCGTAAAAGAAACATTTTTGTTAACGCTTTATTTTAAGGTGACGTTGTTACTGCATATGCAACATTACAATTAACCAACCCTAAACCAAGCCCTAACCCTAACTGGAACTTTCTATGGTTACACTTTATTTTAAGGTGTCGTTGTTACAGTGTAATTATATATTTAAGTACTGAGTTATATCAAGCAACTATATGTACTTACTATATAGGGTTAGGGTAGGATTTGGTTGAGGGTTAGTTGCATGTAATTATGCATAATTTACTGTTATTACTATGGTAAGTACATGTAACATATGTAACAATGACACTGTAAAATAAAGTGTTACCCTTTCTATTAATGTTGTTAATTAATAGTATTACTCAGTACTTATTTGAGTAAGTACAATGTAATAACGCCTTCTTAAAATAAAGGGTTGCACTTTATTTTAAGGTTTCTTTGTTACACTGTATTTATGTAAATACTGAGTAATGTTAAATAATGTAGTATTTACTATATGGGTTTGGTTTGGTTTAGTTGCATTATGCATAATTAGTTATTACTATCGTAACTACATCTAACACATGTAACAATGACACTGTAAAATAAAGTGTAACCTTATTTTTCTTAGTAGGCTACATAGAACATTTTAAAAATAATAATAGGTTAATCATCTAAAGAACCTTTTTCTTTAAGGTTCCGTGGATTTTCCCAGCTCAGCTAACAAAAATCTGAACGTTGCTGAAAAATTATTTCTGAAGATATATATTTCTGAATATAATTTTTCAAACACACCTGAATGTTCATTTTGAATGTTCTATGAACGTTCTGAAACTAACATATAAACGCTCTCCAGGAACAATGTATAATAACATTTTTGTGCTAAAATTTTAAATTACATTATTAAAAATCAGATAATGCTGAACGAATGTTCACTTGTAGAACGTTGTCATATCATGGACCCATAGGCTATAGATGGCAATAAATAATCTTTATTTTTAGGGTTCTATTTTCATTAGGCCTATTTGTGCGCCCTAATCAAAGGCTTTGCCATGTATCCATCCACCCATCTCAAAAAATATTTTTTTTTTTCCCCATGCAAATTTATTCATAACACCCTTGCAAGCTACAGTTGTGACACCGCTGACCTTTCAGAAGCAATAATGAAATAATGATGCACGGTGTTTCACGTTGCATTCATATCTACCTATATATATGTTTTTTTCCCCTTTGCTTTAGATGGTTAAAAAAGAAGGAAGGGAGAGATGCAATGCGCCGCAAGGGTTAAGGCAGCATGAGAGAATCCATTCTCGGCTTAATGACCTCTCCTAGCTGGGCGAGGACGGCAGGGAACACGCTCTTGACTTGTACCGAATTTGCCAATTAACACCTCGGATAACAGGCAGCCTCGGAACATCAGGCGCGTTGGGAGGAGACGCTCACATGCACTTTGTTTTTCATTCTTGGCCTGCTTCCTATGGCTGGCATGCGTGCGTTTCAGCATCTTAAGGGCTTCGGGACGACGCTTCACTCATTCACATCGCGTTCAACACAAAGATCGCTCGAAGCAGCGATTAGCGTTTAGCGATTCAGGAAACGTGTTCGTTTTGTCCTTACAGCTGGAGAGAGAATTGGCTTGCATAGTCATATCTTAGATATTCTTCGACTTCTCTTTTTTTCCCCTCCCTTCGTATTTCTCCGTTACTGATAGCGTTTGCTATTTTCACACTAGCCCATATGGCCGCTTGCAGCCTCAATTAGATCCACAACTCTGGTTTCCAAGACACTCTCGTCTCTCTCTCTCTCTCTCTCTCTTTCTCTCTCGCTCTCTCGCTCATGCCTGGCTCGCTCTCCCTCTTCCTCTCTATTGTTGCTCCTATTGAACAAATGAAGACTAACAGACTGATATCGTCTTGATCACAAAGTTAATTATTCAAAAATCTCGATCTTGACTCTGGTCTCCTTGGTTGAAGCACCCACTCCTCTCCAGCCTATTATTTTCTCACATGTTTATCAGACGCCTAAACAACACCTTGGGCGGGTGTGAATTTTCAAGCCCCCAGTGAAATTCTCACCGGGCTCCGTCACTGTTTTTCCTCCGAGTCCATTTACAGGTAGGAGAGAGAGAAACACCGCTGCCAGGTCCTAATGACTGGAAGCCCGCATGAAACACCTTTCGGCCCGTGTCGCGCGCTCGTCCTCACATCAAGCTGCGGAAATTGAATACGTTTACGCGCGATGTTTTCACCGTTCCACACGTCGCTTCGCAATTCATTAGCAGCTATTCTAACGGAATGCGATCATCAAAGGAAAGATACATAATTGATAGAGGTTCACACCGCAGACAAAGGTGATGCAATCTGTCTAACAATGTTCGCAAATGTGTGCCTTATACATCTAGGAGGATAACACTTCCTTTAAGCGGCCGCGGGCCTTCCCGCGCGGCGCGTCACAGCGCGCGTTCCGCTCACCTCCGAGGTTGCGAGATCGTAGCTCGCCTCGTCTTAAAGACGAGCAGGGAGAATGTGATCCGTGCTATGGAGGTCCACACACCCGCATTCATTTATTTATGCAGTGTGAAGAAACCATCTGGCCGTGGAGAAATTGAAAGTGGATGTAATCTGGCAGGCGCAGAGTGTATGACTGACACCTCATGCGGTATTAGTGGGAGGACAAAATCATTAATGCTCCTTCTGAACCGGCACAAGACATTAAATGACTGACTAGTAGAAACCTTATATTCCTTGAAAGTCTCCCAGACAATGATGATTCACTTACATTCACAAAATAGTAGCCCTGGTTAAATTTACTCTCAGTGAGTCATTAGTTGTTTTTTTGTTGTTGTTGTTTTTTTGTATATTGAATTTTCTAGCATTTTATTTGAATCCCCACAGCTGTTGTTTTTTCGCCCAGTTTTTCATTATTCACTGGGTTTACAAGGAGAAAAAAGCTGCATCACATTGCAAAATATTCTTAAAACCTGCTCAATTGTGGCCAAACTGTTCAGATCAGATTAAATGATCAGGAAGTAATCTTTAGCTGCTCACTTTTATTGTAAGTCCTTCAGGAATAATAGTATCTTTCGAGTTATGGTGATCACATGTGCTAATGTATTCACCTGTCTGATGTCAGTGACACGCACAATGTTCAGAATGGCTCATTTTTGCAGTCTCTTTGCAGCAAATTCTCCTTTTTTTCAGTGGGGAGGAACTACAGTTCGTTTACAGTGAAGTATATCTGAACAGATAAATTACATTTTTATTCCTCATGATATGAGCCCTTTACTTTGTATTCTTTTATTATATTTATATAAAGGGATTGTATTGGTGAACTTTAGTGCTAAACACCCTAAATGTGGCAAGTGACACTTTTACCTCAGGAGTGTTTAAAAACAAAAACAATGGAAAAGCAAATAATTAGCTTGGTTATGTTGGGGTCACTCAATAAAGCAATATGGCAAGAAAGTCTGCGTTAACGTGTCACAAGTGTGTTTCATACAATACAGTCTCAAGTGCTTTCATATAGCAATTACTACAAAAAAAGTATAAAAAAATATAACATTGACTTATTTTATTTAGCAAATTAAACACCATATGTCTACAAGAACATAGTCTTTACATAAAGTAACACTTTATAGTTTTGAGTGCTGTGCTAAAAGAGTGTTGATATGTGCTTATGCAAATTCTACACGGTAAGTTAATGCATCTCAAATATTTTCATGGCAAAGTAAAATAGTTTGAGCAACAGATACACTGATTATATAGACTGAATTCATTTGACTTTTTCTTTTTCTAAGGTCTTTTAATTTAGTGCAAAACAAATGTGTTGCCTACTCTGCTCACACACTCCTCTATCTGGGGATGAGCTAGTGCAATTCTCCGCTGGCTTTTCTGCGACAACAACCTGCAAAGTGCTCCCAAAACCCTAATCTGCACGTCAGGGACCCCACACCTCCTGAGCACCGACGGCTTCTGTTGTTGTCCTGCGAGTCCTGCTTTTCTTCTATTGTCTTTGCATCCTGTAGGTCATGTCATATTCATTGGATGTGTTCACAATAGAGCGAATGGAAATGAGAGTTGTGTTCATTTCACTAGTTGTGGTGATGAAACAACTCCAGACATAAATGCCAAGTTTGGATTTAAAGCTGAGAAGCAGTAATGAGAAATCCATTATTTCTCTCTTGAAGTTCTTTTTAAGGACCTTTGATTTCTGTAAATGTAAATTAGCACTTTTCCTCTTCCTCTAAAGCACAGAGCTGGCAGTGCCAAGCTTGTGGGTTCAATTTCCAGGCAACAAAAATACTGCGCAAAATATACATTAAAGGGATAGTTCACCCAAAAATTTTAATTCTGTCATTATTTACTCACCCTCATGTCGTTCCAAACGTGTAAGACTTTCGTTTATCTTCGGAAGACAAATGAAAATCTTTTTAATGAAATCTGAGAGATTTCTGTCCCTCCATTGACAGCTACGCAACTACCACTTTGACTCTTCAAAAAGTTCATAAAGAGATCGTAAAACTAATCCATATGAATTAAGAGGTTTAGTCCAAATTTTCTTTAGTGATTCGATCGCTTTTTATGATGAACATATTTAATTTAGGCTTTTATTCACATATAAACATTGATCACCAAACAAGCTCAACCGAACCTGCTTTGATGCTTGAGAAACAAACCTCTAACAGAAGCTCAAACGTGCTGCGTAACAGGAGAATGAACCTCATTGGTTCTCGCTGAAGCTCAAACGTGCTGCATAACAGGAGAATAAACCTCATTGGTTCTCGCTGAAGCTCAAACGTGCTGCGTAACAGGAGAATGAACCTCATTGGTTCTTGCTGAAGCTCAAACGTGCTGCGTAACATGAGAATGAACCTCATTGGTTCTCGCAGAAGCTCAAACGTGCTGCGTAACACGAGAATGAACCTCATTGGTTCTTGCAGAAGTTCAAACGTGCTGCGTAACACGAGAATGAACCTCATTGGTTCTTGCTGAAGCTCAAACGTGCTGCGTAACAGGAGAATGAACCTCATTGGTTCTTGCTGAAGCTCAAACGTGCTGCGTAACAGGAGAATGAACCTCATTGGTTCTTGCTGAAGCTCAAACGTGCTGCGTAACAGGAGAATGAACCTCATTGGTTCTTGCTGAAGCTCAAACGTGCTGCGTAACACGAGAATGAACCTCATTGGTTCTTGCTGAAGCTCAAACGTGCTGCGTAACACGAGAATGAACCTTATTGGTTCTTGCTGAAGCTCAAACGTGCTGCGTAACACGAGAATGAACCTCATTGGTTCTCGCTGAAGCTCAAACGTGCTGCGTAACACGAGAATTAACCTCATTGGTTCTCGCTGAAGCTCAAATGTGCTGCGTAACACGAGATGAACCTCATTGGTTCTCGCTGAAGCTCAAACGTGTTGCGTAACACGAGAATGAACCTCATTGGTTCTCGCTGAAGCTCAAACGTGCTGCGTAACACGAGATGAACCTCATTGGTTCTCGCTGAAGCTCAAACGTGCTGCGTAACACGAGAATGAACCTCATTGGTTCTCGATGAAGCTCAAACGTGTTGCGTAACACGAGAATGAACCTCATTGGTTCTCGATGAAGCTCAAACGTGTTGCGTAACACGAGAATGAACCTCATTGGTTCTTGCTGAAGCTCAAACGTGCTGCGTAACACGAGAATGAACCTCATTGGTTCTTGCAGAAGCTCAAACGTGCTGCGTAACACGAGAATGAACCTCATTGGTTCTCGATGAAGCTCAAACGTGTTGCGTAACACGAGAATGAACCTCATTGGTTCTTGCTGAAGCTCAAACGTGATGCGTAACACGAGAATGAACCTCATTGGTTCTTGCTGAAGCTCAAACGTGCTGCGTAACACAAGAATGAACCTCATTGGTTCTCGCTGAAGCTCAAACGTGCTGCGTAACACGAGAATGAACCTCATTGGTTCTCGCTGAAGCTCAAACGTGCTGCGTAACACGAGAATGAACCTCATTGGTTCTCGCTGAAGCTCAAACGTGCTGCGTAACACGAGAATGAACCTCATTGGTTCTCGCTGAAGCTCAAACGTGCTGCGTAACACGAGATGAACCTCATTGGTTCTCGCTGAAGCTCAAACGTGCTGCGTAACACAAGAATGAACCTCATTGGTTCTCGCTGAAGCTTAAACGTGCTGCGTAACACGAGAATGAACCTCATTGGTTCTCGCTGAAGCTCAAACGTGCTGCGTAACACGAGAATGAACCTCATTGGTTCTCGCTGAAGCTCAAACGTGCTGCGTAACACGAGATGAACCTCATTGGTTCTCGCTGAAGCTCAAACGTGTTGCGTAACACGAGAATGAACCTCATTGGTTCTCGCTGAAGCTCAAACGTGCTGCGTAACACGAGATGAACCTCATTGGTTCTCGATGAAGCTCAAACGTGTTGCGTAACACGAGAATGAACCTCATTGGTTCTCGCTGAAGCTCAAACGTGCTGCGTAACACGAGAATGAACCTCATTGGTTCTCGCTGAAGCTCAAACGTGCTGCGTAACACGAGAATGAACCTCATTGGTTCTCGATGAAGCTCAAACGTGTTGCGTAACACGAGAATGAACCTCATTGGTTCTTGCTGAAGCTCAAACGTGCTGTGTAACACGAGAATGAACCTCATTGGTTCTTGCAGAAGCTCAAACGTGCTGCGTAACACGAGAATGAACCTCATTGGTTCTTGCTGAAGCTCAAACGTGATGCGTAACACGAGAATGAACCTCATTGGTTCTCGCAGAAGCTCAAACGTGCTGCGTAACACGAGAACGAACCTCATTGGTTCTCGCAGAAGTTCAAACGTGCTGCGTAACACGAGAATGAACCTCATTGGTTCTTGCTGAAGCTCAAACGTGCTGCGTAACAGGAGAATGAACCTCATTGGTTCTTGCTGAAGCTCAAACGTGCTGCGTAACACGAGAATGAACCTCATTGGTTCTTGCTGAAGCTCAAACGTGATGCGTAACACGAGAATGAACCTCATTGGTTCTCGCAGAAGCTCAAACGTGCTGCGTAACACGAGAACGAACCTCATTGGTTCTCGCAGAAGTTCAAACGTGCTGCGTTACACGAGAATGAACCTCATTGGTTCTTGCTGAAGCTCAAACGTGCTGCGTAACAGGAGAATGAACCTCATTGGTTCTCGCTGAAGCTCAAACGTGCTGCGTAACACGAGAATGAACCTCATTGGTTCTCGATGAAGCTCAAACGTGTTGCGTAACACGAGAATGAACCTCATTGGTTCTCGATGAAGCTCAAATGTGTTGCGTAACACGAGAATGAACCTCATTGGTTCTTGCTGAAGCTCAAACGTGCTGTGTAACACGAGAATGAACCTCATTGGTTCTTGCAGAAGCTCAAACGTGCTGCGTAACACGAGAATGAACCTCATTGGTTCTTGCTGAAGCTCAAACGTGCTGCGTAACACGAGAATGAACCTCATTGGTTCTCGATGAAGCTCAAACGTGTTGCGTAACACGAGAATGAACCTCATTGGTTCTTGCTGAAGCTCAAACGTGATGCGTAACACGAGAATGAACCTCATTGGTTCTTGCTGAAGCTCAAACGTGCTGCGTAACACAAGAATGAACCTCATTGGTTCTCGCTGAAGCTCAAACGTGCTGCGTAACACGAGAATGAACGTCATTGGTTCTCGCTGAAGCTCAAACGTGCTGCGTAACACGAGAATGAACCTCATTGGTTCTCGCTGAAGCTCAAACGTGCTGCGTAACACGAGAATGAACCTCATTGGTTCTCGCTGAAGCTCAAACGTGCTGCGTAACACGAGATGAACCTCATTGGTTCTCGCTGAAGCTCAAACGTGCTGCGTAACACAAGAATGAACCTCATTGGTTCTCGCTGAAGCTTAAACGTGCTGCGTAACACGAGAATGAACCTCATTGGTTCTCGCTGAAGCTCAAACGTGCTGCGTAACACGAGAATGAACCTCATTGGTTCTCGCTGAAGCTCAAACGTGCTGCGTAACACGAGATGAACCTCATTGGTTCTCGCTGAAGCTCAAACGTGTTGCGTAACACGAGAATGAACCTCATTGGTTCTCGCTGAAGCTCAAACGTGCTGCGTAACACGAGATGAACCTCATTGGTTCTCGATGAAGCTCAAACGTGTTGCGTAACACGAGAATGAACCTCATTGGTTCTCGCTGAAGCTCAAACGTGCTGCGTAACACGAGAATGAACCTCATTGGTTCTCGCTGAAGCTCAAACGTGCTGCGTAACACGAGAATGAACCTCATTGGTTCTCGATGAAGCTCAAACGTGTTGCGTAACACGAGAATGAACCTCATTGGTTCTTGCTGAAGCTCAAACGTGCTGTGTAACACGAGAATGAACCTCATTGGTTCTTGCAGAAGCTCAAACGTGCTGCGTAACACGAGAATGAACCTCATTGGTCCTTGCTGAAGCTCAAACGTGATGCGTAACACGAGAATGAACCTCATTGGTTCTTGCTGAAGCTCAAACGTGCTGCGTAACACGAGAATGAACCTCATTGGTTCTTGCTGAAGCTCAAACGTGATGCGTAACACGAGAATGAACCTCATTGGTTCTTGCTGAAGCTCAAACGTGCTGCGTAACACGAGAATGAACCTCATTGGTTCTTGCTAAAGCTCAAACGTGATGCGTAACACGAGAATGAACCTCATTGGTTCTTGCTGAAGCTCAAACGTGATGCGTAACACGAGAATGAACCTTATTGGTTCTTGCTGAAGCTCAAACGTGCTGCGTAACACGAGAATGAACCTCGTTGGTTCTTGCTGAAGCTCAAACGTGCTGCGTAACACAAGAATGAACCTCATTGGTTCTTGCTGAAGCTCAAACGTGCTGCGTAACACGAGAATGAACCTCATTGGTTCTTGCTGAAGCTCAAACGTGATGCGTGACACGAGAATGAACCTCATTGGTTCTTGCTGAAGCTCAAACGTGCTGCGTAACACGAGAATGAACCTCATTGGTTCTTGCTGAAGCTCAAACGTGATGCGTAACACGAGAATGAACCTCATTGGTTCTTGCTGAAGCTCAAACGTGCTGCGTAACACAAGAATGAACCTCATTGGTTCTTGCTGAAGCTCAAACGTGCTGCGTAACACATGCGATTTCTTTGCCTGCTGTTTACGTTCACAAACATAACTGACTGTGTTTATGTGAACTTTGTGTGATTTTGATATAATCTTGTGTGTATTTGACAGTTTAAGGCAAGGCAAGTTTATTTATATAGCACATTTCATACACTATGGCAATTCAAAGTGCTTTACATAGAGAGGAATAAAAATAATCTCAAAATAAAAGCAGTTTGAGCGCAATAAGATGTGAAAGAGAACTTAGTTTAATACTCACGGGACGCGCCGTCTGACATCCAGCTTTCTGTGCGCGTGCTTCGGGTGTGTGTGCTCAGAAAACCATATATCAGAAGTTTAGACTGATATGGCTAAAAATATGGCTTTAAAATGCATGCAGATAATAAACTTTCATGATGATGAAGAACTGCAATGTCACGTAAGCGGGGCAGTGATAGAGATTATAATCAAAACCAAACAGATGTTTTAGTTTTTGGCAGAGTATCAGAGGCAGGAGCTGTAAAGGCTCCGCCCTCTCCTGGATAGGAGGCGAAGCAGCAGCTCATTTGCATTTAAAGACACATGCATGAAAACAGGTTTTTCCTTACTTTCAAAAATGGGCATTTACAACATGGTATATAATAAATGATCTGTGAGGTATTCTGAGCTGAAAATTCACAGACACATTCTGGGGCCACCTGATACTTATCTTATATTACAACTTGTAAAAAGGTGCATAATAGGTCCCCTTTAAAAGTCAATAGATATCGCCGTCAGTTCGTGCTGCCGGTAACACTTTCTCCGACAAGCGGATGTGATGAGATCTGTTTTTTGTTAATGTGATGTTCAGCATAAATGCTGCATTCATGCTTTGTCATAATTATATAAAAACACATGACATTCTACTCGTAGCTGTTTAAAGGGGTGGTTGATTATGATTTCACTTTTCTAACTTTAGTTAGTGTGTAATGTTGCTGTTTGAACATAAACAACATCTGCAAAGTTAAAACGCTTAAAGTTCAAAGCAAAGGGAGATATTTGATTATTATTCACCTTTTTAAAGGTGCAATGTGTGATATTTCTGAGGATCTATTGACAGAAATGCAATATAAGATCCATAACTATGTTTTCAGTGGTGTATAAAGACCTCACTTAATGAACCGTTATGTTTTTATTACCTTAGAATGAGTCATTTATATCTACATAACCGCGGCCACCCCCTTCTTTGAAGGTCGACATACTGTGACGTCATGTGTCTACCGTAGCCGACAGCGAACAGAGCACTACAGAGCGTGTTTCGTCACTAACTTGAATGAGAAGCAGCAGAAAAAGACGCAGCAGAATAAGGTTGTCCCTGACGCGGCAAACGTGGAGAAAAACATGCTGTCTGAACGACGCCTCGGACATCGTAACTTTAGCTATTTCCCCTTACCTAAGTTAGCTGCTTTGATGCTCTTATCTTATACTAACTAGCATGGAAACAAGCTATGGTAAAGTCAGTGAATAAAAGACTAACACAATGATAAACAAGTAAAAATAACAATCGCAATAACATGTGGTTTTACTGAATAATTAAGTAAATATAATTTAATATAAAATATAATATAGAGAAACCTCATTGCTTGACTTGCTACTCTCTGCTGACTCAGACGATGACATCTTCCGATCCTACGTCGGCCACCGTAGCTTCTCATTCGAGTTTGCAATTTGAAGGAAAGGACGCGAGTTATTGACCGGTTGCAATTCGCAAATCTCACCACTAGATGCCGCTAAAAATCACACACTGCACCTTTAAGGACTACAACAAACGGCTGGTAGAGACTACACGACATTTCTCCAGGGTTAGTGACATCAACAACCCTAAAATTTATATAAACCCCGCCCCTGAACACGATTTATAGATTATCAAGACAGAATATGCTAATCAATGACTAGAAGATAACTACACATAAGCTACATAAACTCATCAACTAACCATTCAGAAATGTTGTCTACATGTTGTCACTTCTTCTTGAGTCTCTCCATCTTTTTGAATCCTTTTTGAACATAAAAGGCTAAAAGTGTTTTTCAGTGCATGTCTATGTGAGGTAAAAGGACACAAACTGTTGAAGCTCCACCCCCTGTGCCGGGAGCAGCAGCTCATTTGCATTTAAAGGGACAGACACAAAAACGGTGCGTTTTTGCTCATCCTCAAAAAGTGACAACTTTAACATATTATATAAAAATATCTGTGGGGTATTTTGAGCTAAAACTTCACATACACACTCTGGGGACATCAGAGACTTATTTTACATCTTGTGAAATGGGCATTATACCACCCCTTTAAGTCCTCGGACTGGAAATTAGACATTTCTTTCAAGACCTAAATGAATCTGCAGCAGTCAGTCAGTCATCATGTGGTACAAGTAGGAGCTCTCAGAAAATCCCCAGATAACAAGTTGTAATCACGAGCTCCGAGGACGTGAACGCTCTTTACAAGATGAGATCTTGAAATTACGAAGGTAACTGAATGCAGAATTGCATTTTTAATTTGAATGCAAGGAATAAAAATGAACAAAAATTCAAAGAAATTAATTTAACTCTAATTTCCAGAGTTAAGTTGTGGCCAGCTTAATTCATATTTACACTCATTAACTGAAAGGGAGCAAATTCTTTAATGCAGAATTTTGCATGACTTTGAACGCATTGTCAATTCCATTTATCGTGTGCATAATGTGTCAGACTGCAATGAAATGCAAGTGTGCTCAGTTTTCTCTTTCAGTTCTTCTACAACTACTGTCGTGGGAGAGCAACAGTTTGAAGAGTATCTTGCTGAGCAGGTGTGTTAAAGTAACAACTTATAATGATCTGATTTAATGGCACAGACATTTAGAGGAAACTCTATCTGATGCCTGAATGTACAACAGGACCGTGTGCTTGCATTTCTTCTTGCCGAACATTCACGTATGCATTAATGCACTTGAATGAAGTCTATGATCCAAGTCACTTTAGATAAAAGCATCTGCCAAATGCATTAATGTTAAATACAGTATATGGTATATAACTATTCCACACTTTAACTTAATAATGAAGCATGCATACTAGTGGCATTCAAGTGCAACTGACATAAAATATATACAAGCAAAACAAACGCAATAGAGTTGATCTTAAAATGTTTGTGCCTGCTTTATATTTTTAGGTTCGCATGATTGCAGATATCCGAACGGCACACAGGCGCTGGACAGCTATCAAACACGGCTTATGTTAGTGCCATCCAGAAATCTCAGCTCCTCAGCCATGATGACAGAGAGAGAGAGAGAGAGAGAGACAGAGAGAGAGAGAGAGAGAGAGAGAGAGAGAGAGAGAGAGAGAGAGAGACAGAGAGATGTGTGCTGGCAGCCTCTTCCATCTGCATTACTAAATCATACACTGTCTCTCTGCAGGGACAAATAAAAACCTCAGTGCTGAATATTTCAGCAACGGCTTGGATTTCATCATGGTAGGCCTGACAATATTGATAGAGGAGCCAAAAAGATACTAAACCTAAAGCCAGTGACATGAGACTTGTTTAGTAGCATCAGTATTAGGAATGCAAGAGCAGTTTTTAATCATTCATTTATTTTTACTCTTGCGTGGAAGCACTGAATTGATATTTCTCTAAACAATTCGCCCAAAATTGCTTGATTCAAACTTCATTTTGATACGAACATGATGGTAAACTTGATCATTTCTGAACAATCTAAGATTAAAGTTTGAAAGTCTCCTGTTGACACACACATGTTCCCCATTCAAAGTGAAAATGCTTGTGATTGGAATTGTGATTAGTCTACTTACTCTAAAATGTTTACAATGTGGTTAAATTACAATATGGTTACATAACAGATGAGATCGGGTTGGGTAAAAAAAAAAAAAGTCAAGATCAATCAAAATTAGATAGGATGTTATGTCCTTAATATGACATTTCTGATATGACACCATTTTTCCAAATCAATAAAAATGTCATTATAAAGTATAAGTATAATGAGTATAATAAAAAATAAAATTGCCTGTTCAAGTCATTTGAACTGAAATTGTATTACATTGATTAAAAATATTGAGTTGAATCTCATATAACTTTTTAAATAAAAAATATTTTGATGAGTTAAAGTGATGTTAGAATATAAGTTTCAATGACTTTTTTTAATGAAAAATACATATTTTCAAAATGTTGCAGAAACATTTGTCACATTCATCTTTAAAAGAAAAATATTACCAATAACATAAAATGTGGATAAATGAGAAAAAGAGAGAGGAATGAAGATTATATGGTGTCTTTTTGTATTTCTTCATAACTAATTTGCCATTCATACTGATAGGCTGACTTTTGGAGAGAAATAAAAAGACTGGCATAAATCAGATTAACATAGTGTTAATAACCGTAATTTAAGTTCTCTGTTTGGAGCGTCTCAGAGCACCGTTCAGCACTGACATCTGCCAGACTCGGATCTCGCTGAGACGGAAAGTGTACGAGCTCTGGAGGTTATTGATCGATCCGCCTCTGAAGGCCCTGTCATGTCACCTCTGCGTTCTGGTGATAACTCGTTGTGGTGAGATTTGGCTCCTGTAAGATGAATGTTGTCTCTATGACATATATGTCACCTGAACCCGTGTCTGCTCCTGCAGGTGGCCTCATGCTGAAATGCAAGTCTTTGGGGCTGTTTTCACACTTGGTTCGATTGCTTGGTACGGACCTGAGTTCGATTCCACCCCTGCTCAAGCACACACTGGATTTTTTTAGGGATATTTTGTTCAAGTTAAAAATGTAACCTGTAGTGATATCTACATTTACTTACTTTATTTTCCTTCTTACATAACGATAAACTACATTGTAAAAACTAGTTGTGGCATTGCATGGTGCGGTCATGGGTTTGATTCACAGGGATGCATGAACTAGTAAAGCATTTAGCTTGAATGCAATGCAAGTCGCTTTAGATACTGTAAAAGTGTCTTGCAAATGCATCAATGGAAATGCATGCATACATGCATGTGCTTTTATGTGCATATTTGCATGCATATATGTGCTCGCCTCACATGTTTTTTGGGCTTGTACGTGCTTGTGCACCATCGATTATCTGCGTTTTAGCATGTCTAGCGTGTTAGCACGTCTGTATGCGTGTGCTCGTGCATATACGTGCTTAAGAACAGGAACAGAGCGAACTCTAATCTGTTCAAGCACCTCAACAGTTCAACTGTGCCCTTCAACAGTTGTCATTTGCTTCTTCAAATACCTTTGTCATCGAAGAGAGATTAAAAAAAGCCTCAAATGAATGCGAACAAAGGCACAGCAGAGGAGCAACGCAGTGCAAATTGCCTGATGATGAGGTGGCTAATCCCACTGCTAGTTTAATTGATACTTAAAGGCCTGCTATCCGCTCTGAAGTGCTGAGAGGCTACAAACCGCCTCGGCCAAGGTGTGGTAACAGGGTGAGGAACTGCAAGCGACTTCTCTGTCTCTCTCTCTTGCCTTCCTCTGCAGTCTCAACTCGCTCTTGCACGTTTGCACTCGTGCATTTTAGGTGCCACTTTAATCACTCTCTATTGTTTTGGGCTTTCTTTTCGCACCCCTGTGATACCTCAGACCTTGTCTGCCCGCTTTATACCAGTTGTCTCAGTCGGTGTCTTCTCATTCGCAGGGTGGCATGAGTCCAGAGTGTTGTTGTGTGTTGACAGGCAGAGCTGGGCACTGTTACCTGTGGAAATGTGCATGCACAAATGAGCACAACGCTTTCGGACACTGACAAAATCATTCTGGAAGCAATGCAGTTTGATCAAGGTAAGTTTTGTGGTCCTTATATCATGCTTAAAGACATTTCATCTGCAATTGTAATGCCACTTGCAGCACCAAACTGAATGCCTGTTGACTTTGTTTCAAATTTTGAAGCCATTTTGTAATATTTGGCTAATGTCAGATTGCTCAAATAAACCCAAAGATACTGTAATTCCGCTTTGGTGCCACTAGTGGCACAATAATTGCATGCTCACTAAAATAAATGAATAATGTGGACAAAATGCATCATCAGAGCAATTTTATTCTTTTGGATGCAAAATAATCATCACGACTCCTCATATGGCGTTCGGTCGCCAGAGCGGAAGTTGAATCCAATTTGTCGAGTGTGTGTTTGTATTTGAACTTGTTGCAATGCATTCTTCAGTATTTGATGTAGTTGCAAGGTTACACAGCATGCCAAGCTCATGGGTTCGATTAGCAGGAAATGTATGAAATGATCAAGTATACACCCTGAATGCAATGCATTCTTGCAAATGCATACATGTAAATATGCGTAAACATGCATGTGTGCATTTGCTCCATATGTGCATGTAGTATAGCCAAACATACTGTAATAATGTTCGGCTAATGTCAGATTGCTCAAATAAACCTAAACATACTGCAATTCCGCTTGGTGCCACTAGTTGAGCACTAATTGCATGCTTGTTCAACTTACTGAAGCTATTTGTCTTAATGTGGACAAAATGCATCATCAAAGCAATTATATGCAAAATAATCATCACGGCGTCCACGTATGGCGTTCGGTTGGCCGGAGCGGAAGTGGCGTCCAATTTGACGAGTGTTTGTTTGAAGGTAAGTCTCTGAAAGAAGCACTCGATTCTTCCTTCCCCTTCCCCCACTCTCTCAACTTCAAGAAGACTTTCTCCCACTAGAATTCTGGAATGATCATTAACCTTTCCTTCTGCCCCCCCTCCCTCCTCCTTGCCAGGCTGTATCTCCTGTTCTGTTTGGTTCCTGGCCCCATATGCCACTTTCCTATTTCCTGGCTGTAGACAGCAGGGAGTAGCTCTATTATCACCTCCACTGAGCTGTCTTTGAATGTGAGAGGCAATTCCATTTCACTTTGCCACGGGGAGGAGGAGGCAGGCGTACTACCCAGCTCACAGAAATTGGCTAAGGGTTCATTTTTATAGACCGAGCGCAAGGACACAGCTTTTCTTCTGGTGTTATAGAGGATTTCGAATGTACTACACTAATGCCATGATTGCTATTGTGAAAATTGCTCAATATGGGTTTTGACAGGTGCACAGATCGAGACTGTTTGTTTGTTTCAGAGAGGTGTCGTTGCATTTGAATATTGCACATCCAGACGTTTACTCATATATTTATGCTATATATGTATTTGATTGATGCACGAACCGTTTTAGAATTTTAGCGTTGGTTTGTTTGAATCTAAACATGCTTTATGCTTTATTTAAACTCGTTACACAGACTTGATTTTGTGCATTGCAGAGGATTTCGAATGTCCTATACACTAATCCCATGATTGCGAAAACTGCTCAAGATTAGTTTTGACAGGTGCACGGATCATGACTATTTGTTTGCTTCAGAAAGGTGTCATTGCATTTAAATATTGCACATCGAGCCATGATTGATCTATATGATTAATGCATGCACCATTTTTGAATTTTCACTTTGGTTTGTTTTATTATTCCATTGTTTTCTTTACATCAAAACATGCTTTAAGCAAGTATTTGAAGTAGATACGCAGTCTTGATTCTGTGCATTGTTGCATTTCTGAAATATGTCACACCGTTTGAAGTAAACATTGCATTCTCGCCATTGCCATTAGCCCAAGTTGTCTTCTTGTACTGTCAATTTTCTCTTTCAGAGCAACAGTTTGAATTTTAATCTAGTTCGTTAAAAAGCATGCTTAAATAATAACACAGACATTTAAAGGATTATGCATCATGCATTTGAGCACTGAAGCTTGGTGCAAACTACAGTAATGCAAGAATGCACATGAAGCTTGTACAACAAAGATTGCATGCTTGTAATGCTTTGGCTAAACATTTGCGTCTACATTTGCGTACCTATGTTTTTGGCCCAAGTGTCTAAGATTCTTTCAACTTGGTGCTTTCCAATGGGGTTTTCAGTGTGTGTTTTTTGTGATGCGACAATGCTATTGTATGCATAATGTATATTGAACTGGAATTGTGCAAATGTATAATCTTTGCCAGCCATTTATTGTTAAGTTTCGTTAACATGTTTAGCCACACATTTTTTATATTATGTGCAGTTCTGACAACCGAAAATCAAAACCTGCACTGCTCAGGACAGCTAAAACTATATATATATATATATAGGGATCTGTTTCTTGCTGGGAAAAATCAGCACAGCACAGAGGCTAGAAAGGTTTTTCTATCGTTTAGGGTCTGGGCAAATATGTTGAAATCCTCTAAGGAGGCTGATGAAAAATGCACCCGCTTCGAGCCATCGCTAGTCTTAAGCTAAAATTGATGTTTTATAAATAATTTCGACCCCACAAACATCAAAGGCCACAATCACAGCGACTCAGTGATATTCATTTGGCATAAGTCAGTTTCATTTTTCCGAGCTTTTCATCAGAAATGGCTTAAAAAGTATCCCTGCTCTGAATCTTTCATGACTTGGGGCTTGCAGAGGACAGTGGCTGATGTTCTTCACTTGTAGACGTCTGACAGCGCTCGGCAGCATCAACAACAAAATGCTCACAAACCCCCGTTGCACTTCCTGGGTCATACGGCCTAATAAATATTTCAAGGGACTAGCGACACACTGAGCGGCTGATAACAGGTCAGTTGCAGGTGATAAAAGTCGGTTTTAGTTGGGACATTAGGCCTTTTCTTCAGTGTGTGATATTATATCTTCACCTTCGTTTAGCCCTGTATTACACATCAGAGATTTAGCTTCGCATCGCCTGAACAGTGATATCAAACCGCTGATCTGGCCAACAGCAGTCACGTTTGAGTTGGGTCATCATGCTAAACTGGCCAATCACTTCATTGTAAAAATGAAATTAACATTTATGAAATTTTACAATGTGAACTCTGTTCTGAAAAAGTGAGTTGTTGCAACTCCTCACATGAAGCACATTAGAGACACCAATAGCAATTTATTTCAGTAGATTGGCATTAACATGATGCTAAGCTAATGACGTAATAATCGAATAAACAATACATTCTTATGAAAAGCCTGCGAAAATATGGTTATATGCAGAAATATTGATATGGAATATAAATATTGCAGTATTTATTATTAATGATTTATCCGTGCTTATTATTTTCATGTGTCCTCGTAATCTTTAATCAAAATAACTTCCCCTTCCCTCTTTCAGCGAAGTCTCTTCTCTTCTCTAATGATGAGGGCGGGTCAACCTGTCACTCACATGAGATCCACCAATAGCAAACCACACCCATCCAATTAATTCCCCACAGAATAAAGTCAAGCCCCGCCCTACATTTGTTCTTGTTTGAGAAGCCATTTTACTCAGACTCTGATATACTTCACAATAGGGAAGAAAAAAAGACTATCACAACTTTAAAGGAAATGCCTGTAAACTTAACAGAAAATGTTCTTGCAGAAAAATACCATATGCATTATTAATCTCTCTACAGATACAGAGTAAAATACATAACACAAAAGTTGAAAAAGACACTATTGTCAGGGTTATGTTTGTTTTTGATCCGTTTCCCTGTTTTGTTCATGTCTGAGTTTCACATGTTCCTTTGTTCAGTTTCCCGCCTTTGTTCAGTTTCCATGGTTACCGTCATTATTAGTTCATTAGTTTCAGCTGTGTGTCATTTATTAGCTCGTTTCAGTTTGTTATTTAAGCCTCATCCTTGCCTTCACTCCTATGTTGAGATGTGTTTGCACTGCCTGTTTGCTTGCTTTTTGAGTAAGAATTAAACTTATAAGTGTTTTGTGAAAACTTGACTCTTCTGTCTTCAGCTTCCATGCATGCATCGTTACAACTATATAAATATATAGCATTTATATATCAGAGTACAGTGCTTTTAATTTGATTAGATTTTTTATTTTACTTTTTAATTCCCTAGAAGAGAGAGGACAGACCTGATAGAAACCAATCCGCTGTTTGGTTTTAAAAATCTTTTAATCAGTATTTTTTTATTAATTTTTTTGTGTGTGATATTTTTGTCTTGATTTTAAGTAAGAAACTAACAACATTTAAGTGAGGTTTATGTTTAAAACAAGAAAAAAAAAACATTGCCAATGGAATATGAAATTTAAAAAAAGATATTTAAGAGAACAAGTCAACATTTTCTTGTTTTAGTAAATCTTTCTTGTTTTAAAGATGTTTAAACAAGTAAAACACAGATTAAACAAAATATTTATTGGCATGTGCTGGAAGCACGATGCCTTAAAATGCTGCCTATTTAGGTGCTCACTATAGGACAGAGCCAGGGTGTAATCTATTCACTATTAAAATAGAGTAAATGCATACAGAAGATTATTCATGTAAAAAAGTCATTACCTGAGATGTTTGCAGCTGGGAAAAGTCAGGGAGGTCATTGTTCTGTTCTTCTTTATAGTTCATCACTTCTGGAGCGATTGCACAGGGAAGCTAAAAGTAGAACAAGCCAATGCTGGAAGTAACAGGTATTTCTTTATAGGTGTATTTTATTAGAATTCTTAATTAAAATGCTAATTAATTGGGTGTCCATTGGTCTGTTATTGCTGATTATAACGGACACCATAATTAGACCAGGTTCAAGTTCAGCAAAGCTATACTGGCGTAAAGTGAACCAAACAGACCCTTTCCTACCTGAAAGGCCAGCGTCCTCATTAGCCTTGCTTTTGTGGTGTCAGGTGTGGAAAATAAAGCCAATAAATTGCTCTAATTTACTCTCTCCAATTCACCTTTGCATAAAATAACTTTTATTGGTTTACTTTTATTAGGTGCATATCTTCAATTAACACCTCTTAAAAACTTAAGCAATGCGTGGCAAAACTCGTAAAATAATAGAATAATAATAATATCGTAGACTGACTTGAGTCAACCATGAAACGAGGGCACAGATAATTGGTCCATACGCCGATGTGGGCACCTGAAATGTCAGGCATCGTTTCAAGAGAGAAAGCGTATTTAGAGGGTCAGCACGTATATGCAGGTAAATCTGGCTCCTTTACTAGGCTGACAAGGAGAACATCGGTGACACCTGAGCAGGAGAGACCTAAAAGGACATCAATAATGAGAGGTGTGGGAGTGCATCTCAGGGGACGACATGGGCCCGGAGTCGTCTGCACAGAGGCTAATAAGGGTTTAAAAGCCACAACTGTCCACAGCCCACGCCAGCACACCAGCCGTCTTTCTTTTCCAAAGAGCTGCCTGATGCTTTGTGACAGGCCTCAGCTGCAACCGCGGGGGACCGGGGCGGTCAGTGGTTATGTCAGCATCAAACAATACAGCCCGCCCCTATTAGAGAGCCGAGGCGTTGATTAGAACGAGCCCTCTCTGAATACTCTCCCAATTCGACAAAGAAAGACGTCATATTTCGGCTTGACTTCTTCGTATGAATTTCATCTGGCATCTGGCAAACAACTTATAAATAACTCAAAGGCCATCTTAAATGCATTCCCATGAAATTTTTAGTGACACTGTAATGTAAGCCACTACCTGTCATGAATCGCAAATAACCTCGGCCTCTCGCCGTGTTTACTCTGTTGTCCATCAGCTCGCGCGCCTTCCTCATATATTCACCACAGAAAGCAATCTCTTCTGACTGTAGTGGGACGGCCTTCCCTTGTCCCCGTATCCAGGCTGGCAATAATTTCGTTGTCATTTGCTGTGCGGTGACCACATCATTGATGTGACAGTGCCGGGCATTAGGTAAAGTCCCCAGACTAGTGCTCACTTACAGAAGCTGCCTCGATCTGTCATTGACAGTGATTAGATTAGACCTGGCTGGCAAACACGTTCCTTAGCGACAGGACCTCTTGATGTGTTCGGTCCTTAACCAACCTCTGAAAATTTTAATGTGCAATTTTTTTATTTTTTTTTACATTTATATATTTGAGACTTTAATCCAAATCGACTTGCATTTAAAGTGTACAGTTTATCAGTTCATGCATGCCCTAGGAATCGAACCCATGACCTTGGTGCTGCTCTTCCGTTTCAGATACGGGAATGCATTAATTTGTCTAATTAATTGTTAGGTAATAATATTTCACCCATGGCATTGATTTGATTTAGATCACATCGGATGCATTGCGTTATAAAATCTGCTGTTTGGCTTCTTCATCTAGGCAGTTGTTGGCTTTGCACGACTAATGAAGAATCAGCGGTCCGACCTCCAGGTTGATGTCATTTATACAAGCTGTTTTCGCAGGTGTTCCTTAGCGACAGGGCTTCTTGATTTTGTGTGGACCTTAACCAACCTCTGAAAACTTTAATATGCAATTTTTGGTTACACTTTATTTTAAGGTGTTATTGTTACAGTGTAATTATATATTTAAGTACTGAGTAATATTAAGCAACTACATGTACTTACTATAGGGTTAGGGGTAGGATTAGGATTTGGTTGAGGTTTAGTTGCATGTAATTATGCATAATTTACTGTTATTACTTTGGTAAGTACATGTAACATACAGTATGTAACAAGGACACTGTAAAATAAAGTGTAACCCAATTTTTTTTAACATTTATATATTTTAGACACTTTTATCCGAATCGACTTGCATTTAAGGTGTAAAGTTTATCAGTTCATGCATGCCCTGGGAGTCGAACCCATGACCTTGGTGCCGCTCTACCGTTTCAGATACAGGAATTCATTTTTAGATAATAATATTTCATCCATAGGTCACATCAGATGCACTGCTGTTTGGCTTCTTCATCTAGGCAGTTGTTGGCTTTGCACGACTAATGAAGAATCAGCGGTCCGACCTCCAGGTTGATGTCATTTATACAAGCTGTTTTCGCAGGTGTTCTTTAACGACAGGACTTCTTGATTTGTGTGGTCCTTAACCAACCTTCAAAAACTTTCATATTATGTGATTTTCAGGTATTAATATTTCATCCTTGGGTTGCATCAGATGCATTGTCTTTCAATCTGATGTTTGGCTTGCACATCTAGGCGGTTGTTGGCTTTGCATAACTAATGAATGCCATAGTGGAGAATCTGCGAGAACTTTAAAATGTGATTTTTCGGGTAATAAATGTTCCGTCCCAATCTGATGTTTGTCTTGTTCATCTAGGCTTGTTGTTGGCATTGCACGACTAATGAAGAATCTGCGGTCTGACCTCCAGGTTGATGTCGTCCACACAAGCTGTTACACATGCAGGTGAGGCTTTATTAGAGGTGCTTTCAATATCATCACCTTCATTTATACAGCGCTTTATACAATACAGATAGTTTCAAACAGTAATCAATGATGCAATCTTCTGATGTAAAGCGTCATTGTTCAGCTAAAGTCAGTTCAGTGTAAAATCCATTATAATGGGAAAACATTTAGTGAAATTAGTTAGAGAGGCGACGCAAACACAGCAGCTGCTGGCGTGGGTCAGCGCAGTGTTTGTACCCACCTGATGATGGAAAAGCTCTCCATCCAACACAATGACTCCCTGAGGGAGCGGCTGGTCTTACCGTTCCTAATCACGGCGGCCCCTCGGCGATTGTGGCCACTGACTGCGCTAATAAGTGCAAAGTACAGGGGGCTAATACACAACAAAAGGAGAGCAGAAAAAACAAGTATAGGGGGAGAAAAACAAACTCCTCGGGTTGGCGCACACACGGTTAATTCAACAATAAGGCCTTGGAGCAAAGCCTGTCGGCAGCCTATTAAAGAGAGGAGAAAGGGAGGAAAGGCAAATAATCCGGTAATGAGGATGAGAAGATGGCCGCTCGCCCTGCTGGTAGGCTTCAGGCAAGCCCGTGCATGCATGTTTCAGGAGAATAGATTACTGGACCCCATTGCCCTGTTATAATGACCCTTCTTGTTAGCCTCAGAGATGGAAGCCTCTTCATTAGGACTCACAACAACTCACCTCTGCCTGCATCCCTTTCCAGAACACAGGAGCTGTTTGCACCCATAAACACACGTTTTCTTTGGCTTGCGAATCAGTTGGGACATTATGAGGTGTGCTGAGGTCTCAACTGTGTGGCTAAATATCATATGCAAGCTAAGATTATCGCAATATCTAAAATACACACTCTCTCTATAAATCATGTTTTATGTATGTACTGTATATGCAGATATGCTGGAGAAAAAAACAATATATATATATATATATATATATATGCACCCACACACCCACACTTCATCATATTTAATACTTAATCATTGAATATTTCTAGACCCCTAAACAGAAGAAGGTAGTGGGTTGCAACAGCAGGGAAAAAACATGCTTAATGCAAACACTAAGCATAGAATTGTGGGTTGCACTTTATTTAACAGTACATGTACTTACAGTGTACTTACCAAAGAAAGTACTGGGTAATATAAGGTAACTACATGGGTTAAGGTTAGGTTCAGATTTAGTTATTACCAAGTTATTGTATAATAAGTACTATCATTTATTATTATTACTATAATATGTACATATGTACATGGGGAACACAACTGTGAAATAAAGTGCTAGTTAGGATGGCAAAATGAATAGTCTTATCAGCCTTTCTAAGAGAGAAGAAAATATTTCCCATTTCTTTTGTTGTTTATGTCACCCAATCAAACTGGTATTTTGGCGCTAATTCATCTGTCACTTGGTAATACGGCTAATACTAAAACAATATTTGGCCCAGTGTTTGATTCTATGTGTTATGCTGTTAAATCACACTTATAGTGTTATGCATTCACAAAATAGTCAGTTTTCTTATTCAGTCTATATCAGATTGTTGGGCTAGTGCAGTTCGAGGTAGTATTAATCAATTTCAGTGTTTGATTTTTTTTTTAAATCAAACTTAGTTGAGAACCACTAATTATTTTTAATTAATAATTTTGTGTGTGTGTGTATATATATATATATATATATATATATATATATATATATATATATATATATATATATATATATATATTATATATATATTTATAATCCGTTCTAATAAAGTTTCGAACATGACACCGCAATGTTAAGTGTGCTTCCCCCTTATTTAAAGGGCCAGACCATGCGAGAGTTTCTCAGACACTCATCAAAGACTTCAGCGGTGTTTTCTAATCGGTCGTGTGGAGAGGCAGTTGTGGCAGTGAGACAGGTGAGATGAACTGATAAGAAGAGCCTATTGCAGGCTGGTGATGGAGAGGTCGATGTGACTCTTATTTCAGATGTTGACATGCGGCGTGTTACTCTAGAACAAGCACGAGCGAGGGGTGATTAGGAAAAACTTCGAAAACTAACTGTAAAACGATATTTGATTTATGAGAATAACAAATACACGCGAGTAGCCGTCGCTTGTTTGAAAAACGTGCAATGACTAAAATAGCCTACAATAAACGATCGCAAAATCATTTCCCCTATTACTAACTCTGCAATGCATTATTCCCCCTCGAATAAAGACGTTTTCTTTACGCGCATTGCATTAGAATGCATTGGATAATTGTAATATTATCCAGATTCAATTTGCATGCCTTTTAGTGTTATTTAGCCTATAAGATGCGAATTAGACCTTGCCTGTTTAAATTTTTTATTTTTTTATTATTATTAAAATTACAAATCCTTTCAAGATATAGCCTATTATAAAAACACATTTCGACAAACAATGCATTTTTTTGTTTTTAAAATGTGGTCGGCTGGATTGACTCATGCCTGATTTGATTGTTTCAGGCATGTTTTGAAGCGTTGAATGCATAACTTGGAGTAGTCCACTCATATAAAATATTTATATGCCTTGGGACCAGTAAACAGATCTTCAAGAGAAGCCAATATTTCACGCTATAACGCAAACATTTTAGATAGGGCGCGAGGCGTGTCATTTCAAGCGTTTTAAATAATAAATAATGAAGTTTTCGTGGTAAACCGAGTGACTTCTGCCGCATAGAAATATATTCAGCACACAATGACCTCGAATGGAAGACAATAGGGTTTATTTGCACTACTTAGTGGGCTACTGAAGATTCACACGAGCCTCAATTTTCACAGACTACAGTATACAAACATGGATGACCAGCAGAAGTGAATACACTGTGGCGTGTAAGCCTCCTTGATTACACTAATTAAGTTCTGTCTAATTAAATTACCGTCACGTGTTAACCAATAGCAAAAGTTGATTCATTAAGCATGCAGACCGAGGACTGAAAAGCAAAGCCTTTCCTGATTGCAGGCTAGTGTCAATTGGCTAATTTGCTGTCTTGCACAAAGTAGCTCGAGCCGCAGGAAGGCGTTAGTTTTCTCTCGCGCTCGCGTTAATTGCTATTTGTCATCGAGCAATGCAGCTCGAGCGTTGCATCTCGCCAGCTCTCGCGCGCTCCAAGAAATGTATGATTGTGGGCAGTGGCTACCCAAACTCACACGCATCTGAGTTCGCCTTGCAGGACTACCCTATTATATCTGTCGGCGACAACCTGGAGAGAAGTTCACCTCTGAAAAAAAACTCCGCTGGGATGACGAATCAGTCAGAGGCAGACAATTTCTCCGACTCGAAGGACTCATCGGGGGACGTCCAGCGAGGCAAACTCTCTCCTGATCTTGACGGAGTCGCCGACAGTCGTCACACTTTCGATGGATCTGCAGGAGAAAGGTATCTCCTGTCTCAGTCCAGTCAAGTTCAGCCGAGTCCCACCAGCATGTTTCCCTACCCGAGTCAGCATGGACCGACGCACCCGGCGTTTTCCATCGGCAGCCCGAGCCGCTACATGGCGCACCACCCGGTCATCACGAACGGAGCCTACAACAGTCTCTTGAGCAACTCTTCTCCGCAAGGCTATCCGACCGCGGGCTATCCGTACGCGCAACAGTACGGACACGCGTACCAAGGCACGGCTTTCTACCAGTTTTCCTCCGCTCAGGCCGGGCTTGTGCCCGGTAAAGCGCAGGTTTACCTCTGCAACAGGGCCCTGTGGCTTAAATTTCACAGGCATCAAACGGAGATGATTATTACCAAGCAGGGGCGGTAGGTGTTTTGCAATTACGGGGATTACTGTCCGTTCTAGACGCTATATTTTCCGCACACTGATGTTTTCGTTTTCGCAAATATCTATATAACAAATTAAGGTAATGAATCGTGGGAAAATTACATGGATCACAGCATTTGTTTTGTTTTTTCATTCCGAAAAATCTTTAAGCTTTTTTCTTTTCTTTTAGTCTGCATTATCCAAAAACCAAAATCCATTGATTTAGGTCAACCTATTCTTTATTTTCAGCCTATTGCTAAGCATTATTTGTATATATTCCTATTCTTTGGATTTGTTTTCCAAACATTTAAACCCATTTATTATTCAGGCTATATCCTTTGCCTTTATCGAAAGCATTTGGTTTTCGATTTGGTTTTCAAAGATATTTACATTTTTGTACTAATCCTTTTCGATTTTTTTTTTCTTTAATCCAAAGTTCATATATATATATATATAATAACATTTTTTTTTTAAAGATTGCAAACGTTGGTTTGGCTACATGTAGGCTACTACAGAATTATGCATTGAAACTTGAAATTTTATATACCCCCAGGCGTATGTTCCCGTTTTTGAGTTTCAATATATCTGGTCTTGATCCAACGGCGCATTACAACATCTTTGTGGACGTGATTCTTGCGGATCCGAATCACTGGCGCTTTCAAGGAGGAAAATGGGTCCCGTGCGGCAAAGCGGACACGAATGTAACAGGTAAACAAAGTATGCCTCCCCCCAATTTATTTAGTTTAATTTATAATAATAAAGCAACAATGTTTGCATTATTATTTTTATTATTATGATTATTATTATACGCCTATTATATAACTGTTTAAATACCGTCGATTTGAATAAGACGCAGAGGAGTTTATATATTATTATTATTACTAGTATTATTATTTATGTTGTGCTACCTCAGCACTGACATTCCAATCATGATATTTGTGAACAGGAAACAGAGTGTACATGCACCCGGATTCGCCAAACACCGGTGCGCACTGGATGCGTCAAGAGATATCCTTTGGAAAACTCAAACTAACCAACAATAAAGGAGCAACTAACAACACGGGACAGGTCAGTTATTGATCGTTAGATTTGTTTATTTCATTATTTTTAATTCCACTACTGTGTCATGCATTCAGACTGCTTTATGAATATAAATAATGTTGTGCATTTCTGTGTGTAGAGAATATTAAATTATATTGGATAGCATTTTACAAGCAGATCCTCAAAATGAGTTTCGTTAGGTTTATTAATATTTTTGGAAATATATATCTTTTGTGGTAAGATCATTTTACTGAACATTTTTGAAATTATGAAAATATGCTACATTAACATATACGTTCGATGTAGCCATGCCCATTTGTCCTAGCCATAACAAAATTGTATTTAAAAGATAAATAAATAAACCAGATAATTTACAAATGAGCTGATAAAACATTTAGTAGAATTTAGCTAAATTAGTTCAATGTTGGAACTACGCGTGCGTAAAGACGCGTGAGGAGATGCTCTCTGACTGTCGTTTTTTCGCTTGAATTCCTGCAGATGGTGGTCCTGCAGTCTCTGCATAAATACCAGCCTCGACTGCATGTGGTGCAGGTGAACGAGGACGGAACCGAGGACACGAGCCAACCCGGCCGGGTGCAGACCTTCACTTTCCCGGAGACGCAGTTTATCGCCGTCACCGCGTATCAAAATACTGATGTAAGAAAAGAAAATGGATTTCTAAAAAAAAATCGATGGACTTATGGGAGAGTTTTAAAGTGTGTAATTTTTTGTTGTTGATTGCAGATCACGCAGCTAAAAATCGACCACAATCCATTTGCAAAAGGATTCCGTGACAATTATGACACGTAAGTTTAATTTTTTTTTCTTGTGTAAATGCATGGTCTGACACTTTCTATGTAGTCAGGGTTAATTATATGAAATATTATTGATTGAAATAAATTAATTTAGATGCACATTAAGTAAAAACATATTTTTTGCTTTAGCCTGGGCTTAACCAAACCATATCCTGTATTTGTGCATGCGCATTTCTATTTCTCAGACTTAAAGACGACAGAGCAATAACAAGTGCTCATATGTGGCATGTGAATATTATAGCAAAAGTAGGAGTTATTTTAATTTTAATCTGTGCATGTGGATAAGAGTACTTTTTTTATTTAAAGTGTCAGTCAAATCACAAAGAAAGGTTTTATTGACTCTGAATTCCCATTGGCCGATGTATTAATCAGATGTGTGCGTTTCTTATTTGGCTTGGCTAATCTCAAGACAAATATATCTTAATTTCCATTCACAGCATCTAAACAGAAACACATTTAAGTTATTTTACTAATTGTAATATTTATAAACTATCACTCTAAAAAATGCTGGGTTGTTTCAACCCATATTTGGGTCAAATAAGGACAAATCCAACCGTTGGTTTAAAAAAAATTATGATTGAAACTTTAAACCCAACGGTTGTTTTTCTTCCATATTTGACCCAAAAAAGAAAAAAAGAAATCAACAAATTTCAATTTCTAACCCTTGGTAACCATTTTAAATGAACTTTAAACCCAACAGTTGGTTTTATCCATTTGAGACAAACATGGGTTGAAACAATCCAGCATTTTTAAAGTGTAGCCTATTAGTGCAATGTGCATTTTGATTGTCCGTGAGCAGTGCTTGATTGTTAATTTGCGCAATTACGCACAGAATGGAAAATTGATATGTGAGCAGCATCGTTTGCACATTCGCAACGCTTTATTTACGGTTAGCTACGCATCTCATATGCAACATTAACGTGTTTGTCCATCATCTTTCTCCAGTGTCTACACAGGGTGCGACATCGATCGGTTGACGCCGTCCCCGGGTGACTCTCCACGCTCTCAGATCATGCCTGGCGCAAGATATGCCATGACTGGTTCTTTCCTGCAGGACCAATTTGTCAGCTCGTATGCCAAGTCCCGCTTTCACCCTGGCGTCGGAGGCGCTCCTGGCACGGACCGCAGCGTCCCACTTAGTAACAGCTTGCTCTCCCCGCAACAAACCGAGGACACCACGGTGGCCTCCCCGCAGCGATGGTTTGTCACCCCTGCCAACAACCGACTGGACTTTGCCGCCTCGGCATACGATGCTGCCGCGGCTGCTGATTTCGCCGGTAACGCGGCCACCCTTCTGTCGTACGCAGCTGCCGGAGTTAAAGCGCTGCCCCTGCCCGGGGCCGGGTGCTCCAACAGACCCCTGGGGTATTACGGCGAGCCGCCGGGGTGGGGCACCCGCACACCACCGCAATATTGCAGCAAGTCCAGCTCTGTCCTGTCGTGCTGGCCGTCCAACTCCGTAGGGAGCAGAACGAGCTCCTCCAGTTACCTGGTCCCTGGCCTCGACGACGGAGACGCCATCGCGCCCGAGAGGTCACCGCTAGGCGGGGCGGATGAGTCCAAACCCAAAGACCTGTCCGAATCCAGCTGGATAGAAACCCCGTCCTCAATTAAGTCGATCGATTCGAGCGATTCTGGGATTTTTGAGCAAGCCAAGCGGAGGAGGATTTCGCCATCTGCCACGCCGGTTTCAGAGACATCGTCTCCATTAAAATCTGAAATGTTGACGCCGAGGGAATGCGAGAAAAACTGCTCCAAGGACATCGGCTACTACAGCTTTTACCCCCACAGTTAGAAACTCGGAACAACTAATGCATGGCTCGTGTGTTCATAAGGATTCACAAGTGACTTACAATCTATTTATGTGCTTATTTATTTATTTGTTTATTTATTCATATATCCGGCCGATCTCGGTCGCCTCGTTCCAATGACGCCATCAATCGCGTCGCGTTTTTAACGGAAAAAAAACTTTGACACGAAAGCTTGAGATGTTTTCGTTTCCAAATGACATTTTAAGGTTCTAACTGTCAAACCTATTGTAAGTATGAAAGTAATGTACATAACTGTATTTATCTATCCATTTGTGATTTTTCTCGTTGAACGTTGATGTACAATATAGAAAACCGGATTAGGTTTAGCCTATATGTTTAATGTACTTAGAACTGTTCGTTCCTTCGAATAGCTACATATATTAAATATTTTGATGTTTGGAAAAAATAAGAACACAACTTATGTAGGTTCCCGGTTATGACAGAAACGATGGATCTGACTGAATTGGAAGTATGCTTACCAGTTGAAGAGCCCGCCAAAAAGAGTTCCTCTGACAGGAAACAAATATGGCGGACACGTGTCTTTCAAAGGTCGTTTTTTATGTGAGCTTATATTGATGTTGCTTTTTAGAGTCGCGTCGTCTGTTCGTAAATATCATAGTCCGTAGTTTCATTTTGTGAATGTTGTTGTAAAGTTATCAGAACGTATGTTTTTAACTGCACCAGCGTAAATCCCATTACCTTTTTTGTAGAGTCAAAAATATAGACTATCACTTCACGTATTAGAACTGAACTAACCCAGACATTTTCATTTGTATTTCATGGGCTGTTTTCTCATGAGAAAATACGCGAGTTAGGCCTGCTAATGTGTAAAGGTAATGTAATTGTGGTGTGCTTAATTGCAATAAATATGACAGAATGTGAAACCCGGGTGAAATACACAGGATTCCAACTAAGCTGATTTCAAAACCAAATATTTCTGTTCTATTTTCCTCTACCTGTCTTAGAGCAGTATATATAATGATAATGCCAGTCACAATGTGAATTTTGTTGCCTGTGCGATGCATTTTCATAATAAAATGTAGTCATGCAATGCGACAAATAAGCAAATCGCCCAGAACAACCTTTTTGGTAGTTTTCTATTGGTTTCTTGTTTAATTCGACTGTCATTTTACATCATTTTGCTGTTGGCTACTAGTTATTTAAAGTTTTTTTAAAGTTAAAGTTTTTTTTTTTTAAACTTTACTAGTTACAGTAGCCCCAAAGGTAAACACATCAGAGCTTAATGTAGCCTATCAATGTCACTGCATTTAACAAAATATCAAATCAAGTGGCATGCATGACGAAAAATATCACAAAAATTATTTCAGATTAGACATTCAAAGTTAAGATGGTAATATTTGGACACTTTCTGATTGTCAGATCAGATGTTAGTGGTCAAATACACCTATGGTTACTCTCAAGGATATCAGGGCCAGAAATTAATCAGTTCTCATGAAATTTAGATTTCTCATGGATTTGATTTAAAAATGGGGATTGTAAATATTTTATTCTAGGCTTGTAGACACTTTAGTGACTTTTTCAGTTAACTGATTCATTTGAAGTATTTGATTTAAATGGACAGCACACCATCATAAAGCTATAAACTGTCCCTAAAATGAATGTTGTCATCCATGATCAACCTTGGCACCATCAAAAGACCCAGGAAATTTAAGTTAGTTCAGTTGATGTTGATAGTTATTTAGATATTTTATAATGCAACTTACATTCAGATGTTTTTAAGTGCGACTTGCATCCAAGTACCTTTTACATTTACATGTACATTTATGCATTTGGCAGACGCTTTTATCCAAAGCGATTTACATTGCATTTCAAGGCACACAATTTACATTCATATCAGTTCTTGCTTTCCCTGGGAATCGAACCCATGACCTTTTGGGGCTACTGTAGTATATGTTGCACAAAATCTAAGACATGACAACATTAACAGATAATAATAGTCTTATACAAATCTTTAATCCATTTCGGCTCATTTACGTCCATATAAATATGCATATCTATAAATGTAAATAGGCACTCGACTATTGCCTATAAGCAGACTTTGTACACTTTTCTGGGACATACATTTCAGACCATTTTACAATTTCAACTTAGATTAAGATCTATCAAATGTCCTCTTAATCCTGGTCCTCAAGTAGCCCGGTATTCTGCACATTTATTTATTTACATGTGAATAAATCATCAACGGATTAGTGGCATATACAAGACTTGGACTGAATGGTCCAGAAAAGGGAGATGTTCAAAATGTGCTGTACTCGGGGGTATTGCACATTTGGATATCTCCTTTATTTTATTTAATATACTTCATTCTAATAATCAGCTCGATTATCGTCAGAGACAAGAGAGTAATGCAAAATGTGTAGTGTTGTGGGCTGATCCTAACGAATCATTTGGCTGAATTCAGAATTGCATATCAATTTCATACTACTCTTACTTTTCCCCTGCCTAACAAAAACAGAAACACAGTAGTGTTTTATCCTATTCTGAATTCATATATCCAGTATGCTTTTTGATAGTTTGCTGCCTCCCTGTGGTTCAGTGATAGGCTGCCTAGTAAATAAAGCAACCTTTTAAATTAGTTATTTTAGAGTTCCAATATGTAATTGTGAGATTAACGTAATATTCACTATTTGTTTAAAAAATCTGATGTCCGAGGAGAAAGCCAGTATATATTACTTCTAATCAAATCAGTCGCTGTAACCCTGAAACCTGTATCACACAATTGCGAACACCAGATGGCGACAACGTCGTAAAGATGAAACAATAGACACTTGCATTGTTATTTAGTGTGTAATTATATTATAGCGTGATGTGATTAAACTTTATGCTACGATATAATTATATGCATTTATAGGCTATACAATACATTATTATTAAATATAAGAATAGAATATAAAAGTTTAACTAAAATGTAAAAAGCAGCTTAAACATGGTCCAGGAAGTTTTATTTATTTATTTATTTATTTATTTATATAATGTCAGCTTCATCCAAATAAATAAGTTCACCCAGAGTGCAGGCCTGGAACAGATGGCAGGTTTAAAAGGGCAGCTGGACCTTTTTGGCTCTTAATATACAGTAAAACCACTGCATTGATCATGACTGTAAGACTGGTTCCGAGCAAATCATACAGAGTCACTGTAACAAAGAAAGCATTAGGTGCATTAGTCACATAAATGTAATAATATGATATGACAGAACTTGTTATTATATATATGAAGAGTTCAGATGCAAAAGCCTCTAAGTGCCATCTGATTTCTTTTAGAATGATAATTTTTATCAAGCTTGTATATTTATGTTCAGTAATTTCACTTAAATGGCAATGGAAATTAATTACCTATTAATTGTCATTTAAGTGAAATTACTGAACTTAAATATACAAGCTTGATAAAAATGATCATTCTAGAAGAAAATTTCAGATGGCACTTTGCATCTGAACTCTTCATATATGAAAGTTCAGATATAGCCTATATATAGGAGAGATATGAGCTAGTTGAGACACTTTCAGACACAAACCTATCAAGAAAGATTATTTTCACCATTACAGGAAAATGGGATCCATGGGATCTTGCCATTAAATAGGCAACTAAATGTTGATCTTCATATAGGCCAAGTTGACCTTTGCATGAATATCACATGTAAATCTCACAAGACATTTCTCAGAGCAAGGGTTACCATCCAGCCACCCACCAAACTATAGATGTAAACCAAATATTCTACTGAAAACTGTCATCATTTGCCAAACCTGTATTGCTTTCTTTCCTCTGTGAAACACACAAAAAATATTCAAATACTATCAAATGGACAAAAACACAGGCATTTTACAAAATATCATCTTTTGTGTTCCACAGTTAAAAAAAGTGAGCAAATGACTGATGACAAAATGTTTAGTTTTGGGTGAACAACAAAGTGTTCAAATAAGCATTTGTGTAACTGGACTTTTAAGACAAAAACCTCCTAGTTACTACTATTCCAGACAAATGTGACCACTAAGTCAAGTCACCTTCAATTATACAGTAGCCTACTTTATGCAATACAGATCGTTTCAAAGCAGCTTTACAGTGATGACAGGAATATGATGCATTTCGGCTAAAGTCAGTTCAGTGTTGATTCAGTTCCGTTTATTAAATGAGTTCATTTCATCTATAAAGCAGTTCTGCAAAAAAAATGATGTCAGTTCAGTTCTCATACAGTAGCATCAGTACAGTCAGATCAATAATATTGTTGAATATTTAATGTCCCCAAGCCAGAGGCGACAGTGGCAAAGAACCCAAACTCCATCAGGTGACTACTGTAAGTCCTGTGGTCTCCCACACTTTCCCTAGTTATTTGTTCCAAACGTCTGTAATCTGTGTTATAAGGCCCAGCAGTGAGGCACTTTAACATAATGCCCCCTCCCCTGTGGAGTTAAAGTCCTGCTACCCACAACTGCGTCACACAGCAGCAACATGCGCCCTTATGAGTGAGCTCGTGGTAATAGCACTGCACTAATATGTGAGCACATCATCTGCCGCTACACGCAGTACGCACTACACACTACACACACGCACTAGATCTGTTCCACAGGTACAGAAGATGGACGTGAAGGATCAAGGCGCACAAATGGAGCCTCTGCTGCCCGCGGTAAGACCAGCGAATCTATCAGCGATATGTTGTGATTGAGTGGATGTGTGACAGAGACGGAATAGATGACTTGCGTTTGCTCGTGAGAGTTTTGCGCATCTGCAGTCTGAAGGCGTCACGCGTGTTTCTCTGCATTGCATGTTGCAGATCAGGACGGGTTTTTATTAACGCGCGAGGGTCTGTTCGCCACAGGTTCTCATCGTAGATCATATTAACATAATGTGTATTTTTTCCAAGACGTCTGGACACGATGATTATCTTGATAAGAAAGTTGATTTGTACCAGGAGTGAATTTGAGCAAACTCGCATATGGGAAAAAATATATAACATCTGCAGAAAGACATGATATTGTGTAAAGAAAATTAAGCCTAAGTGCATTTTTCCTCATGACAATTAAGAATACTTTAATACTTGAAAAAATGCAAAGTATCTATACATCACACACATAATAATTGTATTACATTTATTACACTTTGTCATACAGTAGAACTATTGCTGTATTACAGTAATGAGAATCTATTAAATCATCATAATGTCATACAATTTTGAATGGTCCTAAAATAGGATTAATTATCCAAAATATAATTTCTTTATTCAGTAATACTTTATTTTATAGCGTCCTTGTTAGATGTGTTACATGTAGTTACTATAGTAATAACTATAAATTATGCATATTTACATGCAACTAACCCTAAAACAAACCTAACCCTATAGTTCATTATTATTACTCAGTACTTAAATGTATAATTACACTGTAACACGGACACCTTAAAATAAAGAGTAACCCCTGATTCTTTCTTTCTTTTGGGAGTGGAACAAGGGGTCATACAAGTCAAGTCACCTTTATTTCGACTGCGCTTTATACAATACAGATCGTTTCAGGGCAGATTTACAGCAATAAACAGAATCAAGGATGTAAAATTCAAATATGAGACATTCAAATTCTGCTGTAAAGCTCTAAACAGACAACGGTGTCATTATTCAGCTCGATTCAGTTCAGTGTTGATTCAGTTCAGTTCAATAACTGTAAAACTATTATGAAACGAGTTCAATCCTGCTGTAAAGCAGCTCTACTGAAGACAATAGTGTCATTATGTTGATTCAGTTTAGTTCAATAACTGCGTGAAGTTCATCAATGAAAGCGCTATAAGCAGCTAGTGTCTTTATTTACCTCGTTTCATGTCTTCTCAGTATAGATTGCAGTAGATGGTAGTCTGTGTTTAATACAGGATCTAATGATTTCATCAGAGAGCAGTTTCGACAGATGTTAGTGGCATTTTCATTTACAAATCAGATGAGAGCCACTGTGACTGGAGATTATCTGTGACACTGGGGCAATATATCTGGCAGTGAGAGATCACATGATCTATAGGGCTTTAATGAACATTCAGTTACATATAAAATATAGGATAAAAAACAGCTAAGGGCAATGGTGTCATAAAGGCATTTAACAGATGCTTTGTAATGATTCTCAACTGGTTTTGCTTCAGGACTCAGTTGGACATCTAGTGGTGACCCAAAATGTTCTTAAGATCAAACATTGATATTTATATTCATTTAAAGGGATAGTTCACCTAAAATGTACTTACTCACCCCCAAGTTGTTCCAAACCTGTATGAGTTTCTTTCTTCTGTTGAACACAAAAGATGATATTTTAAATAATGTTGGTAATCAAACAGTTGACGGTAACCATTGACTTCCATAGTAGGGGGAAAAAATACTATTGAAGTCAATGGCTACCATCAACTGTCTGGTTACCAGCCACGTTGAACACTGGTTCTTTTGTGTTCAACATGAGAAAGTGAGTAAGTAATAAATTTTTTGTATTTTTGCGTGAACTATCCCTTTAATATAGAGACCCACCAGTCGAGGACCACTGATCTAGATTGTAAGATCACCACTTCTCAGGTATATAAATGGGGCAGATGTGCATATTTAAATATAGAACATCAAAACATTATTCCTCTCTAGTTTCTTGGTTGACAAACCCTGCAAGCTTGACATTAACAGCCCAGATCTTCACTCATAAAGCTGTGTTGTACCTCATGCTGGCTGAAGTCTCAGACAGGCCTAGTTTGATCGAGCGTGGAGCTCATTTGCACTTGTCCAGCTGCAGAGGACTCTATTTTTGTTTGACGTGACGAATGGCAGTCCAAGCTTGGCTGTGGTTCATTTCCAGGAGGGGTTGGCGACTGAGTGAGCCTGATAAGTTTATGAAGATCTATTTCAGGAAATATCATTTAAAGGGCTTAAATTACATAATGCAATATAAAATGTGATAAAAATCAGACCATTAAAGTGCAAGAATACACGGAAGAGAATACACTAAGGCCTTTAAATGATCAACATGATTATAACTTTGCTGAAAAAACCTGTTGCACACAATCTACTTCTACATGTCTTCTGTCATCTGGTTAATAGTTCATGCTTTTTAGCAAGTAAAAGGCTTTTAGTATAAGCGTAAAATCTTCCATCTTCAGCTCGTGGTTCACATGTTTTTGCGTTGTGAAATCTTTAATGATTTATATCAAGTAAACAGAAGAATAACTTTAGATTTTAGTAATATTTCTAGATGAACACTTACTGGACTGAAGCAGCTTAGATTTATTTTGATTATCCATACATATTTTTTATTATAGAAAAATCATGTTAAAATGTGATTTTTGAGGAAGGTTTATTTGTTCATCTCTCAATCATTGTTGTATTGCATTGCATTATATGTTTTAAAAGTACTTAGCTTTGATCATAAAAAAAAGCAATTAAAAATCATCTTACTAAGATGCATTATGATTTATATTTATATGCATTTTGCTATACTGTTATAAAGATCTTATTGATTTAAATTACATGCTATAGGAATTTCATCTCACTTTTTGGCCATGTAAATTTCAGCTTCTGCACTAAATATAATATTTTTGCTCAGTTTGGGCCTCTGAATAAAATGTAGGTGTTTTTTCTGTTTGAGTATGAGCTCCATATTCTCACTATATCATCCTAAATGAGACATTAAAGCCTCAGCAAAAACTCATATGCAAACTTTTTATAGTTTCAAAGTACAGTAAACTGTTGCATAAAAAAAAAAGAAGCATATTTTCTTTCCTGACTATTATTTCATATGCCAGGCTTTACAGGGTCAAAGTTAGTATACTATATATTGCTAAAGATTTAGAAAATGTTGAAATTGGATTCAAAGTCCCTTTTAGACCAAACCCTGAGCCGCTGAGTGTATTTGTGTGCGCTGGAGACTTGTACATGCTGTACAAGTGAAATGTAGAAAGTGTATGTTTAATCATTCATGCAAGCAACTCTAATCACTTTGGAACAAATCACATTATTCATCCAGTGTTGGCAGAAAAGGAGCTTTTGAGTGACCCTTAAAACAGTTCTGAGCAGGTTAGTGGTTTAAAGCACTTAAGCACATGTTTAATTAGGGATATCTGAGGTATCAGAGTTGTTTGTTGGATGCTTTGTCACCTCATTCTCAGCACAAATGATTAAGGGTCAGTGATGTGATGCTAAGTCTGTCTAGAGCTTCTTCTATCATGACAACTCTCTGAGTGTTTGGGTAGTGGATATGACAATGTTGATACTGCCAATACATACGTGACATATAGCATACATGAATGACCTGTAGCAGATCTATACAGGTGGAGCTGGGGAAGGTGGAGGGTTTCTGAAAGCGTGCTGTAAACTGCTACGGCAAATGCTGACCAAGTATTTGAAGGTTGAGCAGGCCTTAGTTCAATTAGGATATTTAAGTAGCTTCTGTGAACATGCCGTAGAAAAAAACGTAACTGCTGTACATCTTGAGACAAAACAATGGCATATATTAGTGCAATTTGCTTTTAGTTAAAACAGCTTAAACATGCATTTTAGTCTGGGACCGGGGGATAGTGACATTTATCCAATTACTAGTACATCTTCTTCAACTAGCACACCTCTAAATGTCAGATTTCATGTTTTTAGTATAGATTGTAGTAGATGATAGTCTGTGTTTAATCCACGATCTAATGATTTCATCAGAGAGCAGTTTCGACAGATGTTAGTGGCATTTTAATTTACAAATCAGATGAGAGCCACTGTGACTGGAGATTATCTGTGACACTGGGGCAATAGATCAGGCAGTGAGAGATCACATGATCTATAGGGCTTTAATGAACATTCAGTTACATATCAGATATTTGATAAAAACAGCTCAAGGGCAATGGTGTCATAAATGTTTTTAATAGATGCGTTGTAATGATTCTCAACTGGTTTTGCTTCAGGACTCAGTTGGACATCTAGTGGTGACCCAAAATGTTCTTGAAGTCCCCCTGTAGTCAATAATTTTATCCCTAAAAACTCATCTTTTATCTCCAAAATGACATATTTAAGCATTTTTTCTTTGAAAAAAAAAATCTTCATGCCTTAAAATAGCTTGAATGTAACTCTACACCCTTGCCTCATTTAGTATGTACGCGGTTCTATGAATATGCAAATGATCCCCGCCTCCACTCACTCACAGCAGCTCAGAGATCCACTTGTTGATGATCACGCGCTGACCTGATTGGTTACTAGGTAGTTTGTGATGTCAGAAACACCAGTGTTTTTGAAACATAACCTGCATCTCAATGTTCATACTATCCATCCTAAACAGTATGTGAGATTAAAATAAGTGTGTCCCAAAGCATAGTATGTTGAAAAGAGTATGTCAAAAGTCCACGGATGGTCTACTATTTCCATTGGATTTTCGAAGTGTGGATCCGTGCTCACTATAACGGCTAAAATTGCCCACAACCCATTGCGGTTTGGAGGAGGAACTACAAACACAAGTAAAAAGTGTTAAAAAAACTACAAAACATGGTGGATATGCACGACCGACAGTGAGAGGTTTAGATAAAGGGGTTTGAGTGACTAATCAAAGTTTAACCTGATAAAAAATATATTTATTTAATGTCATCCGTGTTATATTTCATCTGCAATAACAATGTGGACTTGTATAAAGATCCTTTTGGCCATTAACTTTCAAATGCATCATTATGCATTTATATAGAATAAAGAGTTCTCCACATGAAAGACCCGCGACTGCAGATCAACGTGCTGCTTCGTTTCTCTCCGATACGGAAATGAAATGAAATGTGGAGGACTTTAACTATGACAAGATGATTGGCAGGATGCGACAGAGATCAACCGTTAAAGACGCAATTGTATGATGTGATACTAGTATGTCCCAAAGCTTGTGTACTCTTTTGCTAACCGCTCTATCCCCTTATCCCGACTCGAACAAAGTGTTGGCGTTACGGGTACGGCCCTGAAATGGTTTAAATCATATTAGACAGATAGGAGTTTTGCTGTCCACCTTGGGAATTGCTCTTCATCTGCTGCACCTCTTTCTTGTGGGGTTCCCCAAGGTTCCATTCTGGGACCCATGCTCTTTTCCCTGTACATGCTTCCCTTAGGGTCCATTTAAAAAAAACATAACATTTCTTTCCACTGTTTTGCAGATGATGTACAAATCTATTTGCCTGTAAAAAACAATGAGAAGAACAACATCCAACCTTTGTTAGACTGCTTGAGTGATCTCAAAATTTGGTTAGATCAGAATTTTCTATGTCTCAATGATAAAAAGACCGAAATTGTTGTGTTTGGTCGTGCGGGACATTTAAGTGAATGTGCAGATGTTCTTGGTACTCTATGTTCCCATATTCAACCTTTTACTAGGAATCTGGGTGTAATTTTTGACAGTGCTTTTAAATTTGACAAACAAATTAGTTCAGTTGTTAAAACTAGCTTCTTCCACTTGAGACTTCTGGCTAAGGTCAAGCATTACATGCTACGCAAAGACTTTGAAAGAGTCATACATGCTTTTATGACGTCGCGATTAGACTACTGTAACTCTTTGTATGCCGGATTGGAGCAGTCATCACTTCGATGGCTACAGTTAGTGCAGAACGCAGCAGCTCGACTTTTAACCGGGACCAAAAAACGTGAACACATTACACCGGTATTGGCCTCACTTCACTGGCTTCCTGTTTGTTTTAGAATTAAATTTAAAATTGCATGAATTGTTTTTAAAATCTTAAGTGGGTTGTCGCCTTCATATTTGACGGAGCTTCTACATGTCCACACACCTGTCAAAGTACTGAGGTCTTCCGACCAGATGCTCCCCGATGTGCCCAGATCTAGGCTAAAAAACAAAGGTGACAGCATTTGCAGTGGCTGCTCCTAATATCTGGAATAGTCTACCAATTTAGGCAAGGCAAGGCAAGGCAAGTTTATTTATATAGCACATTTCAAACACAATGGCAATTCAAAGTGCTTTACATAGGAGAAATTAAAATAATTAAAAGAAATAAGAATAATTAAAACAGTTTAGAAAAATCAAATAAAATCAAATACAGTACAGTACAAACAGTCGGATGAACAGCGGCACAGTGCTCATTCAGTAAATGCATAGCTAAACAGAAGTGTTTTGAGTCTGGATTTGAATGTGACCACTGTAGGAGCACATCTGATCTCTTCTGGAAGCTGGTTCCAGCTGCGGCTGGCATAATAGCTAAAAGCAGACTCGCCATGTTTAGAATGAACCCTTGGTATTTCTAGCTGATATGATCCTAATGATCTGAGTGATCTGTTGGGTTTATATTCAGTGAGCATATCTGCAATGTATTGAGGTCCTAGGCCATTGAATGATTTATATACCAGTAATAATACTTAAAAATCAATCCTAAATCTAACTGGGAGCCAGTGTAAAGACCTGAGGACTGGTGTGATATGTTCATATTTTCTGGTTCTGCTCAGAATCCTGGCAGCAGCGTTCTGTATGAGCTGCAACTGTCTTATGGTCTTTTTGGGAAGGCCAGTGAGGAGTCCATTACAGTAATCCACCCTGCTGGTGATGAAAGCATGCACAAGTTTCTCTAAGTCTTGTCTGGAAACAAAGCATCTAGCCTAATTCTTGCAATATTTTTCAGATGATAGTATGCTGATTTAGTTATTGCTTTGACATGACTACTGAAACTAAGGTCTGACTTTAGTATTTTATGTAAGTACTTACATAAATTAGTACAATTTATGAGAACACATAATTTAAAGGGACAGTTCACCCAAAAATGAAAATTGCCATCATTTACTCAACCTCAAGTTGTTCCAAACCTGTATGAGTTTCTTTCTTCTGATGAACACAAAAGAAGATATTTTAAAGAATGTTGGTAACCAGCCAGTTGACGTAACCATTGACTTCCATAGTAACTATGGAAGTCAGTGTTTACATCAACCGTCTGGTTGATGTAAATCGGTTCCGGTTCCGCCCCTCCCTCTTCCCGGACTCCCTGTGAGTTCCCTTGGTGATCCCGGTTCCGCCCCTCCCTCTTCCCGGACTCCCTGTGAGTTCCCTTGGTGATTGGGCGGAATTTGAAAATACGCGTCTTTCAGATCTATTGACACAAACCAATCTCCTCGGCGCATCTGCGCGAGGATTTTTCTGGTCGTGAGCATTCTGAACTGTCGCTTCGCAAGCACTCTGTTCAGTTGCCTTAGATCTAGTATGGGTGAGACCCCCGTCTTTTTTCGGTACCAGGAAGTATGTGCTGTATAGCCCTCCTTCGCTCTGAGCTTGAGATAAAGGCTCTATGGCCCCTTTGCTCAACAGTTTCAAAAGTTCGGCTCGAAGTAGGTGTGCTACTTCTGTTTTTACCGCGGTTTCGATGCGCGTCGCATAGCGGCGAGGGCGTCGGCGAAACTGTAGCGAATAGCCTCTTTCTAAAATGTCTAGCACCCACTTCGAAACCCCGGGTAGCCTTGCCCATGCATCTGCACGAATGGCTATGGGGTTGAATGCGAAGTGCGCTCTGGTCGCTCAGCGACAGAGGGGCTTCGGTGTGCTGCAACATAAGCGTCGCGCTTATGACATTTGAGGCAGGGGGCGCGCTGATAACAGCGGGCAGATTGCCCGCGCTCGACTCCTCTGCGGTGGTCAACCGAGAGGGGGAGGGCTGGGCGAGTCCCGTAAGACCTGTCATGTCTATGTGTGAATGTGGGCGTGGGATAGCGGGCACATTTACAACACTGAGAGCATTGTCCGCCTGAGCAGAGCGAATGCACGTTGGTTTCGTTTTTACAGAAACCTTGAAACATGCAGAACATAGTGTTTGTGGGCACTGGGCAGTGGGCACATTTACCACGTTTAATGCGCAATCGATCTGGGTCGATTTCATGTGCGCGAGCCCTGTGTGACGGGCTGTGTTTGTGTGTAGGAATGAGCACTGTGGGCAGTGGGCATTTTGTCTACACTCATAACACCATCGGCCGTGGCCGGAACACCAGAAAATACACTCTATGGGATTTATCTGGGTAGCCGTAAAAGCGGCGTTTGTGTGCAGGCAAGCGGGCTGTGTCGCCGACTTGTTTACTGCAGAATACACTGGAACAGTCGCATTTACTGGAACTGAACGAGCGAGAAGTTGCCATAGAAACAGAGAGCGTCAACATGCTGGCGTTTGTTTGCAGGCGTGCGTGTATTACAACAGGCTCGTCCACTGCAATATTGACATTTCCAGTCGCCTGAACTTCAGAGGGGAATGAGAAATGTGTGAGAAATGGAGGTCGGTCCAGCCGCAGCTGGACTAGGAACACTCTCTTTTCTCCTTTCGCCAGTGACGCACGGAAACCATAGAAACGGTGTTTGGGTGCAGGCGAGCGGGTTGTACAATGCGCTCGTTGGCTGCAAAATACACATCTGCAGTCGCCTTTTCAGGGAACTGACAGAGCGAGCATTGATGGCATAATTTTATCTGCCGGTAGACCCGGGATTGAACATGGGTCTCTTGCGCGAAAGCCTGAGAATCTACCACTGGGCCACAGGGGAAGACACATAGGCATTCAGTTAGCGCGAGTATTATCAGAGAGCATCAACATGCTGGCGTTTGTTTGCAAGCGTGCGTGTATTACATCAGGCTCGCTCACTGCAATATTGACATTTCCAGTCGCCTGAACTTCAGAGGGGAATGAGAAATGTGTGAGAAATGGAGGTCGGCCCGGCCGCAGCGGGACATAAAACACTCTTTTCTCCTTTCGCCATTGACGCACGGGAACCATAGAAACGGTGTTTGGGTGCAGGCGAGCGGGTTGTACAACGCGCTCGTTGGCTGCAAAATGCACATCTGCAGTCGCCTTTCAGGGAACTGACAGAGCGAAGCATTGGCGGCATAATTTATCTGCCGTTAGACCGGGATTCGAACACCGGGGGCGGAGGAGCAGTCTCGGAGAAGGATGCCAGGTGAGTCCTCAGAGTCACCATAGACAGTAACTAGCTCGCAGTGAGGGCAGTCGCTGTCAGCGAGCGCGAGAGCTGCGTGATCCTCAGGAAAGGGGCGTCTTGAAAAAGACGCCAGGCTCTTTTAGTGCAATTAGAGTGTGTGTCGCGGCAGCGAGCACACACACATACACAAAACACAGTAGCAGAGAAAGGATATAACACCGGATAGCGCAGCAGGAAGGCGACTGAAGGCGGCGCGGCCAGCGGCTTCAGAGTGTCGACTCGTCCCGCTGAAAGGCTCCTTCAGACGGCGCGGCTTCTCTCCGGATCCAGCGATGCGAGAGCTTCGCTGAAGAGATGAAAAATCAGATATCAGCTGCCTGCGAGCCGGATTTATAGGCCTAAGCCACGCCCGTTTCGGCGGGACGTGACATAGCGGGCGCGAAGCACCCTCATTGGGTCTGACGTCACGCTAGGCCTCGCTTGATAGGCTGCTGCAGTTGCCGCAGAACAGCCAATAGGCACGCGAGCCGTCTTGCCTATGTCTGTATGCTGCCGCAACGCGTTTTAAAATAATACAAAATTAAGGATAATTTTTTGGCTTCAATATCTCGGAAAAGGGATTTTCCCCTAGCGTAAGATACTTACGCAGTACGAGAGACCTCTCGTAAGAGAACACTAAGTACTGTATTTCATCTTAAACTGCTTTTTGCCAATGACGTTAGCCAATCATAATAGTGGGCGTTAACACTGAACTCTTAAAGGGGAAACACCCCCAAAACAGACCGAATCAGAGGATGAGAAACAGGGTGGGAAAAGGTCATAAATCACTCAAATTTTAATGTTTTTTTGTCCAAAAAACTATAGTAATACTATAATTGCACCTAAGGGAACAGAATAAAACAAAAACAAAAACCATGTCATGACCCCTTTAAAGGAAAAAAGGTCTCTCTAAATTTTGTTAAGTAGTTTGGTGTAATTATATATTTGGGGGAAAATAGCAGTAAAACAATTTTATATAATTTATAATATTATTAATATTAAAACCTTTGTCTGCTAAATCCAAGTCAGTGGTGTAACCACTATGCAGGGTCACATTCATAGACAGTTTATAAACGGTCACATTTTGGAGTCATGTGACAACCCCCCTCCCCCACCCCCAATAAAACAGGAAATTACATCATAAAAAGGACCCCTGAATACTCTCATAATTGTGTGTTAAGGTCAGCGACTTTCTTTAAAATACCATATATTTTGACCTTTTTCTGTCGTGGCAAGGTTAGTCCTGATAATACGTTAGAGTAATGATATTCATGATTTAAAAAGGACATGATATTTGTAAAAAAAAAAAAAGAAAAAAACTTTTGATAAAGATGTGAGGACATCTATCTATATTTTATTATTGAATGGTTACACTAAATATATGATGCTTGCATTTCGAAGTAGACATGTCTAAACTCAGCACACATGATGTTGTCTGGTATCACAGGACAATATAATGATGGCTTTTTCAAAGCTCTCTGCTAAGACAAAGCTAAGCTTTATTATTCAGATTACACTGAAAAACATTTTCCGCTCAGCGTGAGTCAAAGCTGCTTATTATTGCTTAATGGAAAATAAACAGTGCGCTGTACAGAGACTTACATCTGTTGATAGCGATTGTCAATGAACAAGGTGAATGTGCTTTCAAGACGGTGATAGATGACAGCCAATTATGTGTATTGTTTGGACTAATCTGTCTAGAGCTTGTAATCTCGATATGAATTCAGTGAATGTACTGATATGTATCAGAACAAAAATATGCTTTAAGTCTTCTCCCTCTGTTTTTGGATAATCCACCAGAGATGCTCATGTAATGGCCTTTAGCAGGGATTAATCATGTACGGAAGGCTTCTGAGATTGTTTTAAAACTAATTGGTGCTTTTTGAATATCCAGGATTATTGTGTTTGAGAGGCAAGATATCCTGGTACCTCCTCCTTTTCGGGTGTAGAATTAGACCCAGAAGAAATCCGCTCAATGCCGTCTAAAACACCAGATGTGTGCAGCTTTAGTGGCTGTAAAGGTACAACAGTAGG